>NC_041390.1:609278393-609282098 GCF_002162155.2 Triticum dicoccoides
GGCGCAACTCCGGCGGAGCAGCGCCTCCCCCTGCGCGCCGGCTCGCCGCCGGCTGCACCTCGAGGCCGGCTCTGTTCTCCGGCTCACCTCCGGTCGGCCCCTCTGGCGCCGCTAACGATTGGCCGCCTTGGCCCGCTCCGGTTGGCGCTGCTGGCGGCGCTCTCCCCGCAAAGGCCACGGGGTCCTCCCCCCTCTCCATCAGCGGCGGGTCTTGGACGATCTCCTCCGCCAAGGGTAATGGGGTGTCGGGTGCTACGGCTCGGAGAGGAATGGCGAGCAGCGGAGGCTGGTTGCGCGAGCTTTCCGCCTCCGTCTCCGCGGTAGCCGCCCCCGCCTGGGCCTTGGCTGCCGCGTCGGCCTGCTCCCTCGCTGCCTGGGCGGCCGCCTTCTCCGCCGCCTCGCGCTCCTCCCGCGCTTCGCGGGCGTTCCGCTCTGTGGCCTCCCTAAGGTCGGCGCGGGGGTCCACGCGGCGGGAGCTCGAAGACCCTCCAGCCGGCCCAACGATGGAGCCGCCCGGACCCCGCTCAAGGGAAACCGGCGCCTTGTCCAGGAAGCAAGAAAAAGTTAAGAAGAATATTCAAAGAGAAAGAGAATGATGACGAGCATGCGGCAAGGCAATTTAAGACTTACGCTGAAACTGCCGGAGGCTGCTTCACCGCCTTGCGGAAGCGGGCCGCTTTCGCAGCCGCTTCGTCTCGCTTGGTCACCACGGCGGAGGCTTTGGACTTCTTCGGCCGACTGCCGAAGAGGCCTGAAGCGGCCCGGCGCTTCTGTGCGCCGCCGCCGACAGCCGGCGCGATAGACGAGCCCGCGCCCTGATGGTCGGCCGCCGGCTGGCAACGCGGGGCGACTTCGGCCTTGAAATCGTTCGGCCAGTCCTCGAAGCTCGCGGTGAACCTTGAGCCTCTGGGCTCGGCGCTGTCCCCCATGACGGCGTCTTCCATGGCGGCCTCCCCCAAGTCCGGGTCGTCAACGTCGTCCACCGTGCGGTCGGGGGCATACTAGCGTTCAATCACTGCCGCCCCGGCCGGCGGCACAAGAAGAGGGTTCTTCTCAAAAGAACCGACTGGTCAGAAGCCGGCCGTCATGAAGCCGGCTGACGACAAAAAGAAGATAGAGAGAGAAGCTTACCACGGGCGGAGGATTGGCGCGAGAATACGACACCTTGCCGTATTGCCAGTCCCCGGCGAGCTTGCAGTTGGTGAGGTAATTAACCATGAGCGCCACCTCCGCGTGGGGCATTTCCCATGTGCTCAGCCGGCTTGGGTCAAAGCGGCCGCTCATCTGACACATCATATGGGGCCGGCTTTGGAGAGGAAGGATCCGGCGCTCCACAAAGGCGGCCACCAAGTCGGCCCCGCGCAGGCCTTCCGACTGAATCATCACCCGAAGCCGGGAGATGGCGGCGTTCCCGGCCGGAGACAATGACTGGGACTGGAAGCTCCACGAGGGCTGCCTCCAAGCCGGCGGGCCGGCTACGTAAGCTGGCAGGTTGATGTAGTCTCCTTGCTCGGCGACGTTCTTCACGTAGAAATATGATCTCTGCCAAACCTTCACCGACTGCATCAAGGGGATGGGCGGGAACGGGTTGTTCTCGCTCGCCCTCCTCATGGCGATGAAGGCCCCGCAGGGGGCGGGCACGCTGGCGACGACTGTGCCGAGTTTGCTCTGGAAGAACTCTCCCCAGAGCTCCAGCGTGGGGAGCAGCCCCAAGAAGCCTTCGCAGAGGGAGACGAAGGCCGACAGCAGCATCACCGCATTGGGCGTGAGGTGATGCGGCTGGAGGTTGTAGAACTCCAGAAAAGAGCGCAGAAATCCGCTCGCCGGAAGGCCGAAGCCGCGCAGGCAGTGCGAGCGGAAGACGACCCGCTCGCCCTCCTCCGGTGCCAGCGAGATCTCCTTCTCCGGCGCCAGGCGGACCTGTACGAGGTCGGCGCCGGGCAGGCGCCGAGTTTGGCGGAGGAACTCCACGTGGCTTCATGGACGTTGGAGCCATCCCACGAGCTTGACAACGCCATGGGAGCGAGGCGGTGTAGAGACGCGGCGGCGATGAGACGGGAAGCTGCGACGGCAGCACGAGGAAGAAATGAGGGTTAGGAGGGGCGGAGCGGAAGAGAGCGTGCGAACCTCTGTCGTTCTCCCTCCTCCCTCTACTTATAGGCTCACGTGGCGGAGCCGAGGAGGCGCGGCGTGGGGAAACGTGGGGATTGATCGTGCCCACTCCCCACGTCCCGCGATTATTGAGCCTTAACGGCGAAACAAAACTGCCTCGGGAAGGCGAGCGGCCCCTGTGGGCCACGGAAGATCCGCACCCGGACCAAGGCTCGCGAGTGGCGGGCCCGGGCCTGCGGCGACGTCCCGTCGCGCGCGTGCGCTCGTAGGATCTCGCTGCCACATGGCCGCGGGAGGGCCCATGGTCAGCACGCAGGTCCCCCCCTCCTCCCGCCTACAAGAAGCGGGGCTCTCTGAAGTCGGCATACGCCCGCAAAGACGGCCCTTCAGGATGGGAAGCTGACCAAGCTTCTCGTCCCCCTGCTCGCCTCGGAGCTCGATCAGCTTGGGGGACTACTGTCGGAGTAAATAGCCATGGGTAGCCTAGCTGGCTTCCCCTAGCCCTTCTGAAAAGTTACGAGCTCGCCCGGCTCTCAAGAATCCAAGACATGGGGCCGCCTTCCCCTTGTTGGCTGCCCCCCAGGCCGGCTTTCGGAAGGCGGTCCGACTTTAGCCCTCATGAGAAGGCCGACTCCGAGAAGCCGGCCATGAGAAGGCCGACTTCAAGAAGTCGGCTCCCCATAAAGCGGTCAAGACCGTACCCACAAAAGTTTGCACCCACCTAACGGCGGTGCGACGGGGCGTGGCTACAGAAAGGCCTGCCACCCCCGAATCCCGGAGCACGCCTGGCACAGTGCGCCGTACGGGGTAGGCATGACCCGTCCGACGCAGCACTGTTGCCATGTTGACCTTGGCATCACCCACGACGGGCCGCCAGCGTGGCCCACAGACGGTGGGCCCCTTTGAGCAGAGAGACGCCCAAAGGCGGCCATGCCTCCAACCAGTCGGCCCAAGACAGAGCCGGCTCCCCGCAGCCGGCTTGCCGCCTCCCTCGAAGGAGACGCCCCATTAAGGAGATAAGACGCGGTGAGGCTACAGCGATCGCCTGACAGGCGGCGGTACTGTAGCCGCGCTAACCATGATGAAGCTCATGTCAACAAGATGGAGCCACAGTAACCCGATGCCGACCAGGCCCTGGACAGTGGGGCCTGCCTGTCGACCAAGGGGCCGGCAGCCGGCGGGACCCACCAGTCGGCGGGCCCCAGCAGCTGGCGCAGAAGTCGGCGAGCGCAGTCACAGACGGCTGGGCCCCGCGCCCAGTTGGATTACCATTGTTTCCCCGGGGGGTAGGCCTATATAAACCCCCCGGAGCAGCGATGCAAAGGGTTGGACCCCCAGCTAGTTCTAGACACCCCACAAGGAGTAGAAGCAAGCTAGCCGTGCCCTTCTTCCTCCTTCTACAAACAGCTCAAGGAGCATTGTGTAACGACTGGTTCGGCTAGTGAACATGCGGAGACCCCGCAGAGCACCAGTAGGGGTGTTATCTCCAAGGAGAGCCCCGAAGCTGGGTAAGATCCGCCGGCGTGCATGTCTTTGCCTTATCCCGTTTCCAGGCACCGGCGATGTCTTACTGGCTCCCACAATGATAAGCCA
>NC_041390.1:609282580-609288505 GCF_002162155.2 Triticum dicoccoides
GAGGAGGAGGAGGCCAGCGGCAAGTGGAGGGAGGACGGAGGAGGAGGCCGGTACCGAGTCCAGTGATGAGGATGAGGCGACAGCGGCGCAGATCGGGGGAGGGGCGACGGGGGAGGACCGACGGCGCGGGGGGTGAGGAGGAGACCGTGAGTGTGTGTGAGTGTGATCTGTGGATGAGGCTAGTGAGTGGGGGAGATGGAATGGAATAGCAGTAGCGCGCTATAGGTAAACGCGCTACTGCTAAACTACCTATCAGTAGCGCCTTTCGGCCTGAACGCGCTACTGCTATGTGTCAGTATGTAAAAATAGACATAGACATAAAAAATACGCTGCTGCTACGTTACGCTGAATGCGCTGAATGCGCTGAATGCTCATTAATTTTGGTAGTTAATTTAGCAGTAGCGATTATTGCCTGAATGCGCTGCTGCTACGTCATGTAGCAGTACCGCTGTTTATTTTAACGCGCTACTGCTATAACTGGCCTCGCGGCGGCGTCGTGGGAATTTTAGCAGTAGCGCTTCTTGGAGTGCACGCGCTACTGATAAACTTGTTTCAGCAGCGAGTTTCCATGGCCCGCGCTACTGCTACTTAGCAGCAGCGCCTGATTTTAAAGCGCGCTGCTGGTAAGATTCTGTGTATAGGCTTTTCCCTAGTAGTGGAAGTGGATGTGATCCCTTCAACAGCTATCATCTCCTCGCCTATGCCTCAGTTCACAGCTGAAGAGGCTGGCGTTGAAGAAATGGAAGATGAAGATGTGGATATTGGCTGCTCCACACCCGTAATCAGTGATGAATTCTGGGGAAGTCAGCATCCAAACTCTCCAATGTTCACCCCTCTACAGCAAATTCCTCAGTCCCCCACACAAACTGTTCACATGGGCTCTGAAGAAACTCATCCCACTACATCTGTACATGAGGAAATTCTAGCCACTAGCGCTGAAGAAACTGCTGCTGCTGAACAACCAACTACGCAGACTGCCACTGAGGAAGAACCAGAAATTCCTCAGCCTGAAGAACCTGCGATTGACAATCCTGAGGTCGTGATGCAACTCACTGACACTCCTCTGCCAAAGCCAAAGGATCCATTCTCACGCAAGCAAAAGTTCAAGGCTGATGATTTCTTCGGCGAGCACGTATTCTTCGAATATTATAACCCATATGACTCTGCTCGCATTAGGAAGAGGCGTTTCTAGACTGCTAGTCAAGCCAATTTCTATTCCCCGGTGCTGTTCAACAAGGAGAAGATTTTCTACCATGAGCATATTCCTCACGTGGATATGGAATCTCTGCCATGCTTCGCACCAGTCCTCAGTGTTCTTCACGACGATGGACTGCTCAATTTTTGCTTTGACATCTGCGATTGGAATGAAGAATTTATTCTTCAATTCTATGCAACGTTGCACATCACCGGAAATGCTGAAGATGTGAATTCATGGGTGCTGGACTGGATGTCTGAAAACACTCACTACACTGCACCAGCCTCTGAATTGCTTTGTGCTCTACCACTCAGTCCTCCCCTTGAAGAAGCTCGCTGCATCTATAGTGAACCTGAGCTCACACATCATTACATGCAAGTGCTGATGAAGCCTTTGAATCCAGGTCAGGCACCATGAACAAAATTCCTTGTGAAGGAATTGTTGTACGTGCCCTAAACTGTCTATCGTATTCTTACGAGGACAATCAGTCCTATCAAAGGCCACGACTCATCTGATGAGGAAATTGTTGGCATTATGAAGAATCTAGTATTCAACATCGTTCATGGCATTCCTGTCAACTACCACGATTTCTTCATGAGGACTATGGCCAATGTTGCACTGTCTCCGTTTGAGCTGAAGCCTTATGCAACTTGGATCATGAGATTCCTCAGGACAAGGTCTTCACTCAACTACAAAACTGATTTCCAGAATCATCTCAGCTACTTGCCCCCAATTGAAGTCCTCAAGCAGACATATTCCTCAGTTGATGGAAAGGGCAAGGCACCAGCTGTAATTGATGAAGGCATTTGTCCATTGGATGGTCAGTTTCGCAAAGCTGCATCTTATTCCACCAATGATGACTCTGCCACACATGACTCTGCCAATGCTCCCAAGTCCACTCCTCAAGCCACTGCTCCGCGCGTGATGACAGACCGTGAACTTTTGCTTAGTCTTCACCAGAAGGTGGATCGAAATCACAAATGGGTTAAGCGTCAGTTTGGTTCACTTCTTCACAACATGACTGCCACACACAATGCAGTGAAGAAAAACCACTACTACCTCCATCAAGTCTTCGATCGCACCTGGGCAATCCTGTCTCATCTGTATGGTGAAGAAGATCTGAAGAACATGGGTCTTAATGAAGATTTTGACTGGTCTGCACCTCCACCGAAGAAATTCAAGAAGGTCAAGGTTCCTTATCTGGTGGCCAGCTCATATTCTTCATCGCGCGACACTGATGAACATGAAGATTTAGACGACACTGCGGCAGGCCCTACATCAACCAACAACCCCAACAACGCTGGTGCTCCTTCATCAACTTGATTATCTTCAGGGGCGTTAGTCCTCAGTTTCGATCCTTTTGGTCATTTGATGACAAAGGGGGAGAAATTTGAGTTAGTCTTCAAGCGGGTCTATTTTATCGCCCATATACAACGTTTTTTTGCTAAGTTCAACTCTCGTTCTTCTGAAACTTTATTGGATCGAGTTGTAATCTTAAACCCGATGGTGCTCTGATACTTTTGATGCACTATGCTCTGATACTCTTTTATGCATGCTTATTCCTCGTTAATATTATTGCACGCATGCTGAATTTCATCAGGCACCATATTTCATCATGCATTTCAAATTATTCATATTATATGTTAAATGCGTGTATGAATTACAAGATATAGGGGGAGATCTCCATGATTCAACTCTTCAAGTGTGCATTGCTTCAAAAGCAAATTCCTCACTATGCACATTGTCGGTGTCAAAACCGGCGGATCTCGGGTAGGGGGTCCCGAACTGTGCATCTAGGCCGGATGGTAACAGGAGACGAGGGACACAATGTTTTACCCAGGTTCGGGCCCTCTTGTTGGAGGTAAAACCCTACGTCCTGCTTGATTAATATTGATGATATGGGTAGTACAAGAGTAGATCTACCACGAGATCAAGGAGGCTAAACCCTAAAAGCTTGTAACGCCCCGAGACCGATGTGCCAGGTGTCGTGCAGTTATTCGCTGTAGTTGCCATGTCATTTGCTTGTGTGTTTCATTTCATCATGTCATCATCTGCATTTCATCCGCATGTTTTTCAAAACTTGCATCCGTTCGGGTTCCTCCTGGTTCTCTCCGTTGTCCGTTCGGTGTCCAGACCACACTCGCACGCGCCCGCGGCACCCCCGAAATATTATTTTATAAGTGGCCGAAAAATGTTCTCGGAATTGGATGAAACTTGGTGTGCGGTCTTATTATAGTGTAGACAGGCCGCCTGCCAAATTTCGTCGCATTCGGAGTTCGTTTGACTGCCCAACCGTTAAATATATAACCGCGATATAGTCGGTATATTCGTCGGGTGTTTTCGGTCTTCGAAAACCGTTGCCGGGCCTCTCTCCCTCTTCTCTCCTGCAGCCCATGGCCTCCACCAACCTCCTCCCTCAATTTCCGCGCAGCCAGCCACCTCCCACCTCGGTTCCGCCGCCGCCAGCCGCAGCCCGCCACTTGGCGGCGCCGCCGGCGCGCCCCGGACCAATCCACGCGCGCCACGTCGCCCCTTGGCCGTCTCCAGCCACTGCCCCGCCGCCATGTGGCATCGCCACCTCACCCCGCTCCTCCCCGCCGCCGAGGCCCGTAGAAGCCCGCATCCGGCCCACCCCGGGCCGATCCGGACCCGATGAGCCCGCAGCCCCGTTCGCCGCCGCTCCCGAGCGCTCTGCTCGATCTGGATCGGGAGTTCCCCTCCTGCTCGCCCGATCCCGCCGCCCTCCGCGCCCTCCGGCGAGCCACCGCCGTTGACCTCGAGGCCTACCCCGTCGCCCTGCCCTTCCATCTCTCCCTTCTCCCTTGGTTCCATCTCCCTCTAACCCCGCCGACCTTTCCTCTCGCAGGTACCCGTCGTTGCCGCCGTCGGAGTTGCTCGCGCCGCCGCCCTGGGATCCCACTGCCGTTGCCGCCACCGGGAATGGGTTTCTCGGGACCAGATCCGCCCTCTCCGGTCCTTCCCGCTGCCCTCACCGGCCGGAGTTGCTGCTGCCCCGCCGTTGACTTCGGGCGCCGCCGTCCCCTGCATCTTGCCCGTGCGCCTCAGGCACGAGGAGAACGACACCGGCGCCTCATCCTCGTGCGTAGGCCCGATCCGCCAAGGCCCAGCCCAGCCCAGCCGCGCCAGGCTCCAGCAGGCCCAGCGCCAGCCTCTCCTCCCTGCTGGGCCGCCAGCCAGCTCCGGTGGCCCATCTCCCACCAGCCTGCCTCCTCCTCCTTCACGGGCCGCAGCCCAGGGGTGAGCCGACCCCCAGCGCCCCCTCCTCTTGTTTTTTTTTACTCTTGTTGGGCTGCCTAGTGCACTGTTCAGATTCGGCCCGATTCATGTTTTTTCCTGCAGAACGATTTGTCCAATTATTCCAGGGATTGCCAGTTTTACAGATTAGACCCTCATGTTCATGCATTTAATAACTCAAGAACCGTGCATCGGATTAAAATGTTTCATATATGAAACTTGCTCAGAATTTTGTGTAGATTAATAATATCCAACTTTCATCGATATTTAAAATGTTAAAAATGTTGTTTGCATTAATTTGCTCCTATGCCATGCTAAAATGCTTTATTTCATAACTAAATAACCGTAACTCCAATTTTAATAAACTTTATATGTAAATGGGGTAGAATTTTGCCTAGTTTATCATGGTGACCTTTATTTGCATTTAAAACAACTCTAAAATTGTGTTTAGGGCAGAACAGGACCTAATCTAAAATATGCATATGGGGAGTTTCCGGAATTGTTGTTCGTTGCTTCCGGCCTCATTTAAACTTGACTAGATAGGTAGTTTTACTTTGCTTCACCCTCTTGCCATGTTAACCAACATTTAATATTGTTGAGTACATAAACGAGATCAAACTAAATTACTTGTTGTGGTGTTTCGTCAATATGCAACTCGTTGCATATTGATCTCCACTTAATTTGTAGAACTGCTTCTGCACTTTGCCATGCCATGCCTCTTTAAACCGGACATGCATCATACTCGTTTGTGCATCATGCCATGTTGATGTGTTGGTTATTTACTATGTTGTGTGCTCCTTTTCCGGTGATTGCTTCTTCGGGTTGGTTCCGATAACGTCGCGTTTGTGAGGATCCGTTCGACTACGTCCGTTTGTCTTCTTCATGGACTCTTTCTTCTTCCTTGCGGGATTTCAGGCAAGATGATCATACCCTCGAAATCACTACTATCTTTGCTATGCTAGTTTGCTCGCTCTTTTGCCATGCCAATGCTACGATGCCTACCACTTGCTTGTCAGCCTCCCAAATTGCCATGTCAAACCTCTAACCCACCATGTCCTAGCAAACCGTTGATTGGCTATGTTACCGCTTTGCTCAGCCCCTCTTATAGCGTTGTTAGTTGCAGGTGAAGATCGAAGTTTGTTCCTTGTTGGAACATGGAGATGTTGTTCCTTGTTGGAACATGTTTACTTGTTGGGATATCACAATATATCTTACTTAATTAATGCATCTATATACTTGGTAAAGGGTGGAAGGCTCGGCCTTATGCCTGATGTTTTGTTCCACTCTTGCCGCCCTAGTTTCCGTCATATCGGTGTTATGTTCCCGGATTTTGCGTCCCTTACGTGGTTGGGCTATAATGGGAACCCCTGGAAAGTTCGCCTTAAGTAAAGCTTCTCCAACAATGCCCAACATTGGTTTTTCCATTTGCCACCTAGCCTTTTCTTTTCCCTTGGGAGTCGCGCTCCTGAGGGTCA
>NC_041390.1:609288690-609318903 GCF_002162155.2 Triticum dicoccoides
CGTCAGCTGCCGGTGGCCACCAGGGGCAACTCTGGGTTGGCCTACCCGTACCTTGGACAATCTGAGTGTGCCCTGAGAAATAGATATGTGCAGCTCCTATCGGGATTTGTCAGCACATTCGGGCGGTGTTGCTGGTTTAGTTTTACCCTGTCGAAATGTCTTGTTGTACCGGGATACCGAGTCTGATCGGAATGTCTCGGGTGGAGGTCTATTCCTTCGTTGACCGTGAGAGCTTTTGATGGGCTAAGTTGGGACACCCCTGCAGGAATTGAACTTTCGAAAGCCGTGCCCGCGGTTATGGGCATATGGGAATTTGTTAACGTCCGGTTGTAGAAAACCCGAAGTTGACCTTAATTAAAATACATCAACCGTGTGTGTAGCCGTGATGGTCTCTTTCCGGCGGAGTCCGGGAAGTGAACACGGTGTTGGAGTTATGCTTGACGTAGGTTGCTATAGGATCACTTCTTGATCATACTTTTATCGACCGTGCTTTGCCTTCTCTTCTCGCTCTCATTTGCGTATGTTAGCCACCATATATGCTAGTCGCTTGCTGCAGCTCCACCTCATTACTCCATCCTTCCTATGAGCTTGAATAGTCTTGATCTCGCGGGTGCGAGATTGCTGAGTCCCCGTGGCTCACAGATACTTCCAAAACCAGCTTGCAGGTGCTGATGAGTCTGTGCAAATGACGCAACCAAGCTCAGGAGGAGCTCGATGAAGATCTTGTCCTTTGTGTTGTTTCCGTTCTAGTTGATCAGTAGTGGAGCCCAGTTGGGGTCGATCGGGGACCTTTGTCGCATTTGGGGTTCTTCTTTTATTTTGGTTCCGTAGTCGGACCTTGATTGTATCTGTATGATGTAATGCTTTATTCATGTAATTGTGTGAAGTGGCGATTGTAAGCCAACTATGTACCTCTTTCCCTTATGTATTACATGGGTTGTGTGAAGATTACCTCACTTGCGACATTGCTTTCAATGCGCTTATGCCTCTAAGTCGTGCTTCGACACGTAGGAGAAGCCGCATCGAGGGCGTTACAAGTTGGTAATCAGAGCCTTCCCCGACCTTAGGAGCCCCATTGCTTGATCGTTTTTAGCAGCCGAGTTGTGTCTAGAAAAATGTTTTGAGTCCTTAGGAATTATATATCGGAGAGTTTAGGAATTCTTTTTACTTCCCAGTCTCCTCATCGCTCTGGTAAGGCATCCTGACCTAGAGTTTTGACTCTTCTCTTCTCAAATTTCACTAAATTTTTTTTTAGGATCACGCGGGTATCTTGGAATCGTTCTGATGGTTTTATGATGAGAACATTGTCTTGGTGCCTCCTGTCAGGGGTTTAGTGGAAGTGTCCCGGGGAGTTGAGCTCTGAGGTGTTGTCATCATAATTTTATCGTTGCAATTCTGGAATACCTAAGTTTAGTACGCCGACATCGAAAATCTCTTTTATGCAGTTCATTGGTGAGATAACCTCGACGCCACCCAGTACTGGGGCGGGAGTTCGGGAGTATCGCCATAACTCGTATAACGGATGATTTTCGAAGGTTGAGGTAGATGATTTCCAAAGGTTTCTTGGTTATGTGTTGAAGGATGGATACAGCTGGATGTAGGATTTGCTAGTTTGGGTGAGATATTATGCTTCCCCTGTATCCCCAACACCTGATTGCATAACCGGAAAATTTCGGGAGTTTCATAGGTGGGAATTCAAGTAGCTCTTAGGATATCTTTTCGACAGATGTATGATATGAAATTGGGGTTCGACGTCTAGTGGTCCGCCTTTCCACGGTCGTTTTTACAGTGGTCTCGTTGTGTCTTAAAGAGTCCTTGGCTATGCCGACTCGGGGACGCTTCGTATGTCATGTGCACTGCCTTGTACATGATGGTGCTGTACACTCGAGCCCGTGTAGGCCCCACCACGAAAACTTCGGACGATATCTCTATCATATGTTTGTTCTGGCTTATTTTGCAAGCCAATCCTTTGTTTTGTTTTGAGTTGTGGTATTCGAGTTGCTTCGAAGTCAAATGTTGATTCCATACCTTCCCCAAATGGTGTTTTCATACTCCAATGTGAATACCAATCCTTCTCGACAATCGAGATTGTCATGTCAATCCTTTTCAACCAACGTCTTTCTCTTCAAGTGGATCCGATCATTTCAACATTCGCAAGATCACCTCTCAGTTCTCTCAACGGTGTTTGTTTCATCCGTCCCAAGTTGTTTTTGTTTTCCCGCCCTCCCACCCCTTTTTCTTCAAGGACTCAGATTTCTTAATCGAGTATCCATTTTATTGATGGGAAGTTTCTCCATTCTTTTCCGTCAATGTTCTTATCCGGTGATTCTCATGAAGATTCTAATGGAGCTTCAAGTTCGTCATTCCTCATTCCTTTCTCTTCTCCGGTGGATTCAAGTCAAGATTTGTCGATTATATCCCCTTTTTCTCGTCTCAAATACCTTATCTTGACGGTGCTCCTCATATTTATTCACTTCCCGCTATTCAATTGTTCCGGAGTGCTCAAGATATCTCGAAGATTCGTGTTTCCACTCTACTTTCGTTCAAGTTCTTTCGAGGATGTTCCCTCATTCAAGCCATTTAACTCAACCGGTGCAATCTCTCTTTTAAATCGTTCAACAGTGTTTTCTTTTGAGTGGGCCCTAACCCACAGGTCTTTTCCCAGGATCTTACCTGACTCTTCTAATGATTCCGGAGTTATTCTCTAATTCTTTTCCAAGTTTGACGTAAGAATGAGTTATCATCAGTCAAATGCTTTTCTCCAAGATCTCGTTTTCAAATTCTTTTCATCTTTGGCTGAACCTTTCCTCTTTTAATTCTCCCGGAGTATCTCATACAATTCATGGTGGTTCTCATCTTCATTCTCAACGTGTGAAGACCAAAGAAGGATTTCTCTTTAATCTTGCTCTATTCTCTTCAAGATTCATGGTGCTAGCTTGTTGCCATCCTCTCATAATTGTTTTGATCGTGAGAATTCTTTTCATCCATCCGGAGTTATTCAAGAGTCTTCTCAGTTTGTCATCCGGAGTCCATCAATTCAGATTTATTCATTCTCAGTTTGCAGTTATCATTCTCCGATCTTACCGGTGCCTTGTTCAAGTGATCTTTAATCGGCTCGTGCTCTCTTCGTTCTCATGTATCTAAATACCCTAAAGTATCTTCATTCATTTTGCAATTCTTCCCGGTGATTTGTGCTTTTGCTACGTTCAATTTCAATTCTTACGGTGGTTCGTTCAAGAGTTCTCTTTCTTTGTTATCATATCAATTCATTCGTTCTTTCCAAATCCTACCGGTGGTTCGTTGAAGACCTTCTCAAGTTTACGCCATATCTCTGTTAATCCTTTCTACAAGAATAAGTGGTATGCCAAATCCGTTGCTTGTCATCAATTTAAATTGGTGAAGGATACGCATAACATAATTCTTATTCTGGTTTCATCCAAGTGATTAATCCTTTCCTTCAGAGTTTGTTCAGGAGGAATAAATTCTTGGCTGCTTGTTGTTCATCTTTTCAACCCATCATCTCGTTTTGTCAAAGATCATGATCTTTCCATGCCTATCCTTTTAATCTGAGTGTTGTGTCCTCTTTACAAGTATCCTCTCATCTTGTCAAGTTCAATTCCTTCCATTTACAGATGGAGTGCTGTCCAAATTATATCACTCTTATTCCTTCCCTATCTTGCTTAACCGGAGTATTGTGCCCCTTTGTTCAAGTTCTTTTCGCCTTATCAAGTCTTGCATCCCTTTCTCAACCAGAGTGTCGTGTTTTCATTTGGGCTATCTCATCTTATCAAATTTTGACTCCCTTCTCAACAGGATGCTGTCTGAGATCTTTGTTACCCCTTGCTCCATTCAAGCAATAGTTCCGGTGGCAGTGTGTTGTGATTTCATCAAGTATCTTCTCATCTTATCAAGAACTTATTCAATTCTTTTCTTTCCAACCAGAGTGCTGCCCGAATTTGGTCTTTCTTGATCCCCTTCTGTAACCGGAGTGTTCTCAATATATATCTTCCCTTCAACCTCAAGGTTTCGCAATGCTCTTTGTCCCTAGTTTCTAACGGAGTGTTTTGGACTTTGTTCTCCTTCGTTCTATTCTTTTCTCGAATTAGTTCAACCTCGCAAGGTTCTTTGGTTTCACTCGTTCGTCAAAGGAGCAACTTAGTTTTACCTCTCCTCTCTTTCTCTTCCGTTGTCCCTCCGGTGCCATTCTAGATCTCGGGACGAGATCCTCTCATAGTGGTGGAGTGTTGTAACGCCCCGAGACCGATGTGCCAGGTGTCGTGCAGTTATTCGTTGTAGTTGCCATGTCATTTGCTTGTGTGTTTCATTTCATCATGTCATCATCTGCATTTCATCCGCATGTTTTTCAAAACTTGCATCCGTTCGGGTTCCTCCTGGTTCTCTCCGTTGTCCGTTCGGTGTCCAGACCACACTCGCACGCGCCTGCGGCACCCCCGAAATATTATTTTATAAGTGGCCGAAAAATGTTCTCGGAATGGGATGAAACTTGGTGTGCGGTCTTATTATAGTGTAGACAGGTCGCCTGCCAAATTTCGTCGCATTCGGAGTTCGTTTGACTGCCCAACCGTTAAATATATAACCGCGATATAGTCGGTATATTCGTCGAGTGTTTTCGGTCTTCGAAAACCGTTGCCGGGCCTCTCTCCCTCTTCTCTCCTGCAGCCCATGGTCTCTACACAGCCCACTAATCCCTCCCGCAGCCCTCTAACCTCCCCCTCTGACCAGAGCCGCACGATCGCGATCGTACGGTCCAAAAGCGGCCCCAAACCCTCAAACCCTAGCTCCTTTCTATATATAGACGCCTCCCATGCCATTTTTGGCCTCCACCAACCTCCTCCCTCAATTTCCGCGCAGCCAGCCACCTCCCACCTCGGTCCCGCCGCCGCCAGCCGCAGCCCGCCACTTGGCGCCGCCGCCGGCGCGCCCCGGACCAATCCACGCGCGCCACGTCGCCCCTTGGCCGTCTCCAGCCACTGCCCCGCCGCCATGTGGCATCGCCACCTCACCCCGCTCCTCCCCGCCGCCGAGGCCCGTAGAAGCCCGCATCCGGCCCGCCCCGGGCCGATCCGGACCCGATGAGCCCGTAGCCCCGTTCGCCGCCGCTCCCGAGCGCTCTGCTCGATCTGGATCGGGAGTTCCCCTCCTGCTCGCCCGATCCCGCCGCCCTCCGCGCCCTCCGGCGAGCCACCGCCGTTGACCTCGAGGCCTACCCCGTCGCCCTGCCCTTCCATCTCTCCCTTCTCCCTTGGTTCCATCTCCCTCTCACCCCGCCGACCTTTCCTCTCGCAGGTACCCGTCGTTGCCGCCGTCGGAGTTGCTCGCGCCGCCGCCCTGGGATCCCACTGCCGCTGCCGCCACCGGGAATGGGTTTCTCGGGACCAGATCCGCCCTCTCCGGTCCTTCCCGCTGCCCTCACCGGCCGGAGTTGCTGCTGCCCCGCCGTTGACTTCGGGCGCCGCCGTCCCCTACATCTTGCCCGTGCGCCTCAGGCACGAGGAGAACGACACCGGCGCCTCATCCTCGTGCGTAGGCCCGATCCGCCAAGGCCCAGCCCAGCCCAGCCGCGCCAGGATCCAGCAGGCCCAGCGCCAGCCTCTCCTCCCTGCTGGGCCGCCAGCCAGCTCCGGTGGCCCATCTCCCACCAGCCTGCCTCCTCCTCCTTCACGGGCCGCAGCCCAGGGGTGAGCCGACCCCCAGCGCCCCCTCCTCTTGTTTTTTTTACTCTTGTTGGGCTGCCTAGTGCACTGTTCAGATTCGGCCCGATTCATGTTTTTTCCTGCAGAACGATTTGTCCAATTATTCCAGGGATTGCCAGTTTTACAGATTAGACCCTCATGTTCATGCATTTAATAACTCAAGAACCGTGCATCGGATTAAAATGTTTCATATATGAAACTTGCTCAGAATTTTGTGTAGATTAATAATATCCAACTTTCATCTATATTTAAAATGTTAAAAATGTTGTTTGCATTAATTTGCTCCTATGCCATGCTAAAATGCTTTATTTCATAACTAAATAACCGTAACTCCAATTTTAATAAACTTTATATGTAAATGGGGTAGAATTTTGCCTAGTTTATCATGGTGACCTTTATTTGCATTTAAAACAACTCTAAAATTGTGTTTAGGGCAGAACAGGACCTAATCTAAAATATGCATATGGGGAGTTTCCGGAATTGTTGTTCGTTGCTTCCGGCCTCATTTAAACTTGACTAGATAGGTAGTTTTACTTTGCTTCACCCTCTTGCCATGTTAACCAACATTTAATATTGTTGAGTACATAAACGAGATCAAACTAAATTACTTGTTGTGGTGTTTCGTCAATATGCAACTCGTTGCATATTGATCTCCACTTAATTTGTAGAACTGCTTGTGCACTTTGCCATGCCATGCCTCTTTAAACCGGACATGCATCATACTCGTTTGTGCATCATGCCATGTTGATGTGTTGGTTATTTACTATGTTGTGTGCTCCTTTTCCGGTGATTGCTTCTTCGGGTTGGTTCCGATAACGTCGCGTTTGTGAGGATCCGTTCGACTACGTCCGTTTGTCTTCTTCATGGACTCTTTCTTCTTCCTTGCGGGATTTCAGGCAAGATGATCATACCCTCGAAATCACTACTATCTTTGCTATGCTAGTTTGCTCGCTCTTTTGCCATGCCAATGCTACGATGCCTACCACTTGCTTGTCAGCCTCCCAAATTGCCATGTCAAACCTCTAACCCACCATGTCCTAGCAAATCGTTGATTGGCTATGTTACCACTTTGCTCAGCCCCTCTTATAGCGTTGTTAGTTGCAGGTGAAGATCGAAGTTTGTTCCTTGTTGGAACATGGAGATGTTGTTCCTTGTTGGAACATGTTTACTTGTTGGGATATCACAATATATCTTACTTAATTAATGCATCTATATACTTGGTAAAGGGTGGAAGGCTCGGCCTTATGCCTGGTGTTTTGTTCCACTCTTGCCGCCCTAGTTTCCGTCATATCGGTGTTATGTTCCCGGATTTTGCGTCCCTTACGCGGTTGGGCTATAATGGGAACCCCTTGACAGTTCGCCTTAAGTAAAGCTTCTCCAGCAATGCCCAACATTGGTTTTTCCATTTGCCACCTAGCCTTTTCTTTTCCCTTGGGAGTCGCGCTCCTGAGGGTCATCATTAGTTTACCCCCCCGGGCCAGTGCTCCTCTGAGTGTTGGTCCAACCTGTCAGCTGCCGGTGGCCACCAGGGGCAACTCTGGGTTGGCCTACCCGTACCTTGGACAATCTGAGTGTGCCCTGAGAAAGAGATATGTGCAGCTCCTATCGGGATTTGTCGGCACATTCGGGCGGTGTTGCTGGTTTAGTTTTACCCTCTCGAAATGTCTTGTTGTACCGGGATACCGAGTCTGATTGGAATGTCTCGAGTGGAGGTCTATTCCTTCGTTGACCGTGAGAGCTTGTGATGGGCTAAGTTGGGACACCCCTGCAGGAATTGAACTTTCGAAAGTCGTGCCCGCGGTTATGGGCAGATGGGAATTTGTTAACGTCCGGTTGTAGAAAACCCGAAGTTGACCTTAATTAAAATACATCAACCGTGTGTGTAGCCGTGATGGTCTCTTTCCGGCGGAGTCCGGGAAGTGAACACGGTGTTGGAGTTATGCTTGACGTAGGTTGCTATAGGATCACTTCTTGATCATACTTTTATCGACCGTGCTTTGCCTTCTCTTCTCGCTCTCATTTGCGTATGTTAGCCACCATATATGCTAGTCGCTTGCTGCAGCTCCACCTCATTACTCCATCCTTCCTATGAGCTTGAATAGTCTTGATCTCGCGGGTGCGAGATTGCTGAGTCCCCGTGGCTCACAGATACTTCCAAAACCAGCTTGCAGGTGCTGATGAGTCTGTGCAAATGACGCAACCAAGCTCAGGAGGAGCTCGATGAAGATCTTGTCCTTTGTGTTGTTTCCGTTCTAGTTGATCAGTAGTGGAGCCCAGTTGGGGTCGATCGGGGACCTTTGTCGCATTTGGGGTTCTTCTTTTATTTTGGTTCCGTAGTCGGACCTTGATTGTATCTGTATGATGTAATGCTTTATTCATGTAATTGTGTGAAGTGGCGATTGTAAGCCAACTATGTACCTCTTTCCCTTATGTATTACATGGGTTGTGTGAAGATTACCTCACTTGCGACATTGCTTTCAATGCGGTTATGCCTCTAAGTCGTGCTTCGACACGTAGGAGATATAGCCGCATCGAGGGCGTTACAAAGCTAGCCTATGGTATGATTGTTGTATGATGAAGTTGTCCTATGGACTAAAACCCTCCGTTTTATATAGACACCGGAGAGGGTTAGGGTTACACAAAGTCGGTTACAATGGTAGGAGATCTTGAATATCCGCATCGCCAAGCTTGCCTTCCATGCCAAGGAAAGTCCCATCCGGACACGGAACGGAGTCTTCAATCTTGTATCTTCATAGTCCAGGAGTTCGGCTGAAGGTATAGTCCGGCTACCCGAACACCCCCTAATCCAGGACTCCCTCAGTAGCCCCTGAACCAGGCTTCAATGACGACGAGTCCGGCGTGCAGATTGTCTTCGGCATTGCAACGCGGGTTCCTCCTCCAAATTCTTCATAAAAGTTTGTAAACACCAAGAGTAGTGTCCGGCTCTGCAAAATAAGCTTCCACGTATTGCCATAGAGAGAATAATATTAACACAAATCTAATCTGCTGACATATTCCGCAGCGTGACATCACACTACGGCCAAGCCTTTATTCGAATCGTTTTCACTTCTCCACCTCAGCGTGTTTTGCGAGGCGGTTTTCTTGGCACGTCTTGTGAAAGCAGAGATCGTGCCCCCTTTGTTTACGGGATTCTCGTTAATACAGACGTGGGTAACTCAACCGTGCCACTTATCACGGCACTTGGGAGGCAAGCGAGTTTTACTAGGCTGGTGGGGACGCATAGTCGCATCCTCCCATATAAGGGGATAAGGATCCACCTTTTTACCTACGCCTTCTTCCTCCTTTGCCTATCCATCTTCTGCGCACCCAAGCTCCAGCGCCCAAGCCCGCACTTCCTACCTCAACCCTCTCCAACAATGTCCGGAGCGGGAGGCAAGTGGATGGTCTCCTCCGTCACGGAGGGCCATGTCAAAAGGTTAAGGAAGGTCGGATACTTGTCCAAAGACATCACGCACCGACTTCCTGAGGAGGGGCAGCTTCTCCCCACCCCAAGGCCCCATGAGAGGGTAGTATTTCTTCCCCACTTCCTCCGCGGACTGGGTTTTCCTCTCCACCCATTTTTCCGCGGGCTCATGTTCTACTATGGCCTAGATTTCCATGATCTGGCCCCAAACTTCATCCTCAATATCTCGGCGTTTATCGTCGTGTGCGAGGCTTTCCTCTGCATTCGCCCCCATATCGGCCTCTAGCTCAAGACCTTCAACGTCAAGCCAAAGGTGGTGCGCGGCAACCAAGTGGAGTGCGGAGGTGCCATGGCGGGCAAAATTGCCAACGTCCTATGGCTCGAGGGCTCCTTTGTGGAGACCTTGAAGGGGTGGCAGTCCGGGTGGTTTTACATCACCGAGCCACGTGATCCGAAGTGGATTGCAGCCCCTGAATTCCGATCCGGACCCCCTACGCGGCTCACGTCCTGGAAGGAGACGAGCTTGTCATGGGGCGACGAAGAAGAGTTGACCAGACTGCAAAAATGCATCCAGTCCCTGGTGAACAAGCAGCTCAAGCTTGTCAACATAATCCAGGTCATGCTCGTCTGCCGGATCCTTCCGTGTCAAGAACGGGACTTCAATTTCTGGGAGTTCAACCCGGCGCAGCACCACACTCTGAGCAGGCTCTTCAACACGATGTACGAAGATGTCTGGAGGGGGCTAAATAAAGGCGCCGAGACTCCCACATCCGCCTCTGAAGACCGCGGATTTAGCTTGCAGCGTCCTGCTGGCGAGGTAAGATATTTCCATCCTTTACAGGATGTTAAGTTTTTTCATAGTTTGACTCTATGCGGGATCTAAACTCCCTCACCTTTGACAGGATTGGCGGGAGAAGTCCGGACAGATTAACTGTCCGGCTCCCTTACCCGAAGACCCAGCCCCTGCTCTCCTAGAGAAGCTGCTGGTTCCGGCACCTTATGTGGTGCCGGAGAAGAAGGCCAAGAAGAAGAAGGCCACGGGGACTCGAAAGAGTTCCTGGCATATGGTGGTGTCGGACTCGTCGTCCGACAAGTCCGAGACGCACTCCTCCCGTGAAAACGAGGAGGAAGAAGAAACCTCTCCCCCTCCAGCAGGGGGAGGAGAGAAGAGGAAGGCCGCCCCAGTAGGGGAAGCCGAGGGGTCCAAGAAGAGGAAAACCCCTCTGCCGGACTATGTCCCCGACGCCGACGAGGACGAAGAGGAATGGCCGGACAGGGCCAAGCGTCCAGCGAGATCGTAAGTGTTCGGATACCAGAGTAACTCGTGATATTCCTTTTGTTGCACAACTTTCCCTAACGTCAGATATAATCATGCAGTCCGCCCAAGGACGGGCTCGACGAGTCGTCGAGCAGCTCCCTGGATTCATCGGACGTGAATTCAGTTTCACCCACTGCTTCCCCCTGTGCTGCGGATGACGCCGAAGTGGTGTCGCGACAAGCTCCGGGGCGAGAGGAGGTGGTCTAGGAGGAGCCACGAGGCGACCTCCCAGACTCCAGGAGTGAAGGGGACAAGACCCCCCTAGGCTCCAAGTCCGGCTTTAAGCCGGACACTGCGCCGGAATCATCAACGATTCCGGACCACGGTAGGCGAACTCCTGCCAAGAGGAGCAAGCCTACTGAGCCGGCGTCCTCCGTCCAACCGGAAGCGCCGGACAATCTGCTGGAGGAGCTTAAGGGCGCCTCCATCGATGAGGAGCACTGTGCCATCATGAGTACGGTGGTCTAGAAGGTTCGGTCCGCCAAAAGCGGACTGAATGAAGCTTGTGCTAGCCTTCTAACAGGCTTCAAGGTAAGTAAAAATATGTAAAAATATTACCGTATAGACAGTAGCTCCTGATGCTCTGTTTGGCGTTCGGAAAGAAAAGCCGAATAGAGGATCTATTAAATATCGCAGGAGTCTAACTAAAAAGGAGTCAATATACGTATGCAGGCTTCGCTGCTGGCCACCGTCGCACTGATTGCGGAGGTGGGTGCCCTGAAGCAGGGCCTCGAGCGGACCGAGCAAGAGCTCGGCCTTGCCAAACGGCAGCCCGAGGAGAAAGAAGGTAAGAGATACCTTATAGAAAAAATTCCTATAGGAAGGCGCAATTGCAAAAAATGACGGGAGTATACTGCTTATTGTAGGGGCCACAACTGAGGTGGCGACCCTCAAGCAGGCGCTATCCGAGACCGAGAAGAAAGCGGCCACGGAGCGCGCCGAGCGGGAGAAATTTGAGGCGCAGGTCGGCGAGGGGCGGCAAGAGCTTCAGGTTCTCATGCAAAAACATGAGAGTTTGGAGCTCGACTCGAAGACGCGAGCGTCCGAGCTTGCTGCGGCTCTTAAAACTGCCAAATCTGCCAAGGCCGAAACCCAGAAGGCCCTCCAGGAATTGGATGCGGTGAAAAAGATAGCGGCGGGTAAGGCATTCTATATGCAAAGCAGATATATAAAAGTAAACTACTTGTTACTTACCCGAATCCGGAGCTCTCCAGGGGCATTCGCAGATCTTCCTCGCAGCGTATCCGATGCCGCCACATTCTACCGAGCCGAGGAAGGCAACTCGACGGAGAAGGTGTTCTGGTCTTAGTACGCTAAGGTCGGACACCCTGTGCCCTTGAGCGACCAGCTGAAGCAGCTGGTCGAGCTCCATAAGGCGGCCGAACAGGCCCTGAAGGGCTTCATAGTTCGGCTATGGCCTGGAGAGGCCCTGCCTGGGAGCTACTTCGGACTGGTGCGGCGGCTGGTGGAGGCTTGTCCAAGGCTCAAGGTCATCAAGCGCTCCGTCTGCATCGAAGGTGCCCGTAGGTCCCTTGCCCGTGCAAAGGTGCACTGGGGTAAGCTGGACGGTGAGAAGCTTATGAAGGACGGGCCGCCGTCGGGGAAGGAGCATCGCAAGCCCGAGAACTATTACAAGGATGTTCTTGCTGGTGCCCGCCTTGTGGTGGATGAATGTACCAAGGATATAATTTTTGAATGAACTCGCTCGTGTTATCCTGTGCGCTGAAAACTTGTTCATATGCGCTAAGCAATGCTTGAATTTAAAATATTACTTTCTGTGCGGCCGTTTATCAAAAAATTGAGAGATGGCCAGTCGTCGGCTTCTGCCCCCATGCCACTAGTGCTGGGGTGTTCAGGATAAACCTAAGCGCTCTTTTTCCCATCAGTGGGTCCGTCGAGGGAGGCGGTCAGCACAACGAACAAGGCAATCGGACTATAATGCTTGAACACTCTCACTTAGCCATAGAACTCTATAATTTTAAATTTTGGCGAAGCCCCTAGTATTCAGAAGACCGAGTTCAGGGCACTATCCACGCCTTGGCCGGACAAAGCCGGTTCCTCGCTCGAAGCGGCATAAGCCTTTAAGGACTCGAAAAACCTCTCGAACAGCGACCGGTCTCTCGCCTCATCATGACAGTCAGTTTTAGCTTTCTCCACTGAGGTGCTCGGCCCAGCTCAACTGGGGCACAATCGCAGTGGTTCTCCTAGTGCTACCTTAGCCGATATAGGCACCAAAACATAGGAGCCGGGCAAACCCAACTATTGACCCAAATCATGATTCGGAGCCGATGCATATAGTGCTATAAGTTTGGGGTGCCGCACTTGTGAAAGTGGACGGACTTCTCACGCCATATTGATGGGTACTGAAGCCCCTGGCGTATTTTGCCGTACCACAGTGTACGGATGCAGCATGTTATTAATAAACATATATATAAAAAGAGGGTAATGCAAAATAGAGACAAAAAGCTATGCATTGTTTATAGAAGGGCTGCTATGAAAGCGGGACGATACAAATAGTGCGATAAGCAAAACAAATTGGACTATTTAACATGTCCTGGCCAGGGGCAGGCCGCGGAATTGTATTAAAAAACAGGTATACTGCTCGCAATAGAGACCACCTGGGAGTTCCATGATGCGGCGTGGCTTGTCTGCTTCCCTGGATCTTGCATCGTTTGTGCGGCAGTTGAATTGCCGAACAGGTCGTCCGAAGTATGGAGTCCTGAGAGTAAGAGAAAAAAAGGAAGGAATCCGGCAGCCCCTGGTGCAGTTTAAGCCGTATTTCGGGTGTGCCGTGATAGTGCCCCTTCCCCTGTGCCCATGGTATTTCAAGAGCGTAGTTATGTACGCGAAGCGCTGGTTTCGCTATATCACGAGGGCTAGGGTTGGGGCCGCATTGCAACGCTAGCTCGGAACGTGCCAGGCGGTCTTGTTGTAGGGTACTCCAGGCGCGCTTGACAGTGTCCGGCTTTTTGAAGGCCGAACTGGAGAACTACCTAGAGAGGCTGCTTTGTACTTCTACTGAGAGCGCTGCCGTGTGCTCCTCTGTTCGGACGGAGCGTTCAGTGTTCCCATTGACCGTGATTACTCCTCTAGGGCCTGGCATCTTGAGCTTGAGGTATGCATAGTGCGGTACCACGTTGAATTTTGCGAGTGCGGTTCGCCCGAGCAGTGCGTGATAGCCACTATGGAACGGGACTATGTCGAAGATTAACTCCTCGCTTCGGAAGTTATCCGGAGATCCGAAGACTACTTCCAGTGTAACTGAGCCTGTATAGTTGGCTTCTACACCTGGTATGATGCCTTTAAAGCTCGTTTTGGTGGGCTTGATCCTCGAGGGATCTACACCCATCTTTCGCACTATATCCTGGTAAAGCAGGTTCAGGCTGCTGCCACCGTCCATGAGGACTCTTGTGAGATGAAATCCGTCAATGATTGGGTCTAGAACCAATGCGGCGAAGCCGCCGTGACGAATGCTAGTGGGGTGGTCCCTTCGATCAAAGGTGATCGGGCAGGAGGACCATTGGTTGAACTTTGGGGCGACCGGCTCCATCGCATATACGTCCCGTAACGCACGCTTCCACTCCCTCTTGGGGATGTGGGTTGCGTATATCATGTTCACCGTCTGCACTTGCGGGGGAAATCCCTTCTCTCCACTGTTGTTCAGCGGCCTGGGCTCCTCCTCGTCGTCGCTATGCAGCCCCTTGTCTTTGTTTTCGGCTCTTAACTTGCCTGCCTGCTTGAACACCCAACAATCGCTGTTGGTGTGATTGGCTGGCTTTTCAGGGCTGCCATCTATGTGGCACAAGCGGTCGAGTATTCGGTCCAAACTGGACAGGCCCTGAGTTTTTCTTTTGAATGGCTATTTCTGTTGACCGGATTTGTAGCCTCGGAATCCGGCATTAACTGCCGTATCCTTGTTGTTGTCGCTGTTAACGCAGCACTTTTGTTTGTTCCGACGCGACCTGTCACTTTTGTCCTTGGTATTCGAATTACCAGTGTTCTTGGTTAAGTTGTTACTGCGAGCTAGCCAGCTTTCTTCTCCCGCGCAAAAGCGGGTCATGAGTGTCGTGAGGGCTGCCATAGATTTCGGCTTTTCCTGTCCCAGGCACCGGGCCATCCACTCGTCACGGATATTATGCTTGAAGGCCGCTAAGGCCTCTACGTCCGGACAGTCGACTATCTGGTTTTTCTTTGTTAAGAACCGTGTCCAGAATTGCCTGGCCGATTCTTCTGGCTGCTGAATTATGTGGCTTAGGTCATCGGCGTCCGGTGGTCGCACATAAGTGCACTGGAAGTTGTCAAGGAATGCGGCTTCCAGGTCCTCCCAAGAACCGATTGAGTTTGTTAGCAAGCTGTTAAGCCAATGCCGGGCCGGTCCCTTAAGTTTGAGTAGGAGGTATTTGATGGCGTGTAGATCATCGCCGCGGGCCATGTGGATATGAAGGAGATAATCCTCGATCCATACCGCAGGATCTGTTGTGCCATCATACGATTCAATGTTTATGGGTTTGAAGCCCTCAGGGATTTTATGATCCATTACTTCATCTATGAAGCATAGTGGGTGTGCGGCGCCTCTGTATTGGGCTATATCACGACACAGCTCGAAGGAGCTTTGTCTGTTGAGTTCGGCCCGGCCGAATTCATTACGTCCGGAGTGACGATCACCGTCACATGCCGTGGGGTGCCTGCGTGATCCGTAGATCGATCTTGTTTACCTTGCCTTGTCCTCCAGGATGTCACGTAGGTCGGGCGTATTTTCCCGTGCCTTAGTATGCTTGACGCGGTGCCGGGGCATGGCTTGAGTGGAGGGCCAAGAGGCCTCTCTGTCGCGGCCACGAGGTGGCCGGTCGGCCATGTCATGCGCTGGTGATGTAGGTGCTTCCTCCTCTAGTCGGGGTAGCAGCCTGTGCTTTGGGTAACTCTTGGAGGGGCGTTCGAGTTCATACTCCTCGGCCGCAAGGACTTCAATCCATCTGTCAGCTAGCAAATCATGATCAGCTCTAAGCGGTTGCCGCTTTTTCTTGAGGCTCCTTGCCGTGGCCATGAGCCTGCGTTTAAAACGCTCTTGTTCGGCAAGATCTTCTGGCACGACGAACTCGTCATCGTCGAGGCTTGCCTCGTCTTCGGAGGGAGGCGTATAATTATCGTCCTCAACCTCTTGGTCCGCCGCCCTCTCGTGAGGGTTGGCTTCTCTGTCCTCCTATGCCGAATTTTGCTGGAGGGGGTGTTCTTCGGCGCTATCCAGAGTAGTATTATCTCCCGTGCCGGAATCACCATTTTTGCTTTGGCGGGATTTAGAGCGGCGCCGCTGACGCCGGCACTTGGGCTGTTTCTTAGAGGTATCGTCCACCGTTGTTCCATCGCCATCTCCATCCTTTGGAGTGTCCACCATATATATGTCATATGACGAGGTGGCCTTCCAACGCCCTACAGGTGCTGGTTCTTGTTCGTCTCCTGCATCATCGTCCATGCCGTTGATGTCTTCGGAGTCGAAGTCAAGCATGTCGGTTAAGTCGTCGACAGTGGCTACGAAGTGGGTGGTGGGTGGGTTTTGAATTTCTTCATCGTCCGTATCCCAACCTTGCTGACCGTAGTCCGGCCAGGGCTCTCCTGATAAAGAGAGATACTTTAGAGAATTCAGGATGTCGCCGAATGGCGAGTGCTGAAAGATGTCCGCGGCGGTGAACTCCATTATCGGCGCCCAATCGGATTCGATCGGCGGGGGCGCGGGGGGCTCGGAGTTCGGAGAGGAATCCGGCTCCTCGGAGTCACGGGCTATGCAGAGTGCGGGACTGGAGTTCGGCTCGATCGCCTCTGAGATCGCAGCCCCTGAGGCAGCATCCAACCGCTGATCCTCGATTGGCGCAGTGGGCTCCGAATCAATGGTCAGAACCGATGCGTGTGCGGCCTCCAAGGCGTTGTTCGGCGGCAGAGCTATATCATGCCCATCAAGACAGTGCGGCACGCTTGGCTGTGGCTCGAATCCGTCGAAGATCAAGTCCCCGCGGATGTCAGCCGTGTAGTTTAGGCTTCCAAACCTGACCTGATGGCCAGGGGCGTAACTTTCGATCTGCTCAAGGTGACCAAGCGAGTTGGCCCGCAGTGCGAAGCCGCCGAAGATGAAGATCTGTCCTGGGAGAAAAGTCTCACCCCGGACTGCATCGTGGTTGATGATCTAAGAAGCCATCGGGCCTGAAAGCGACGACACAGAGGAACTCTCAATGAAAGCACCAATGTCGGTGTCAAAACCGGCGGATCTCGGGTAGGGGGTCCCGAACTGTGCGTCTAGGCCGGATGGTAACAGGAGACGAGGAACACAATGTTTTACCCAGGTTCGGGCCCTCTTGATGGAGGTAAAACCCTACGTCCTGCTTGATTAATATTGATGATATGGGTAGTACAAGAGTAGATCTACCACGAGATCAAGGAGGCTAAACCCTAGAAGCTAGCCTATGGTATGATTGTTGTATGATGAAGTTGTCCTACGGACTAAAACCCTCTGGTTTATATAGACACCGGAGAGGGTTAGGGTTACACAAAGTCGGTTACAATGGTAGGAGAACTTGAATATCCGCATCGCCAAGCTTGCCTTCCACGCCAAGGAAAGTCCCATCCGGACACGGGACGGAGTCTTCAATCTTGTATCTTCATAGTCCTGGAGTTCGGCTGAAGGTATAGTCCGGCTACCCGAACACCCCCTAATCCAGGACTCCCTCACACATCTTCATGGGGAGTTCTTCTATATCTTGCAATCAAATTCCTCAATATCAGTATTTACACTTCATATGTTTATCCCCCTTGAAAACTTAACCTATATTGTCATCAATCACCAAAAAGGGGGAGATTGTAAGTGCATCTAGTGCCCCTTAGTCATTTTGGTGTATTGAAGACTTATAGGTTAAGGGACTAATGCGTGTGTGAGTGTACATGGGTCTATAAGTCTATGAGGAGTTTGATATTTACAGGAAAAGTCGGCCCCTAAAAATGAATATCTTTGACTGAAGATTTTGGTATTTCTGAAGACTTTCATGAAGACTTTGAAAGTGAAGAAATTGGTGTGCCCGTGAAGACTTGATATTCATGCGAGGAATATGAAGCTTGAAGAATTTCGTTTTCATAGTTTAGTTTTTCTCTTTCTTGAGTCATAGGAAACACCGTACTGTTAAAGGGGGTTGAGGAAATACTAAGGAAAATTTTCCATGTGATGCTCAACTCAAAATCCTACACCTACCAATCCCTTCGAGTGAAGCCATTGGAAATCTCATACAGTTCAGTCAATTTCTTCAGTGACAGAGATGAAGTTCTTCTGGTCTCTGAGGAATTTGTCCTGACTGAGGAGTTAGGAATTCGCCAGTGCGGATTGCCTACACAGTGAGGAACATGATAGCCCTGAGGATTTTGGTACTCAAAATTCCGATCGTTGCTGTGCTATGCGCCAGCTGTTCCAAAATATCTATCCACCTAACGGTCATATCATTGAAGGGCATTTATGTCTTATCATGTCGGGCTGCTCCCTAGGCTATAAATAGCTGCCCCCTACAACCACTAGCTGGGAGAGGCTGCTCCGAGAGAAACTGACACTTGTCATTTGTGAGCAACCCATCCTCTGAGGACATTGAGCGAAAATCATCAAGTGAGGAAAAACCAAAAACCCAAAACCCAAACACCTACAAACCCCGAGTGATTGAGCATCACTCAAGAGATTGATCCTGAGTGGATCCGATGCTTGTTACCTTTGAAGACTGTGCTTCTTCCAGACGGTTAGGCGTCATGGTCTAGAGCATCCAAGAGGAATTGTGGATCGCCAGGTGACCAAGTTTGTGAAGGTTTGGAAGTCGCCTGAAGACTTACCACGGTTGATTGGACGAGGTCTGTGTGACCTTAGTTCAAGGATAATACAGTGAGGACTGGGTGTGTTGGACTTAGTGTCCTTGACTGGGTGTCCGGGACTATGTGTCCTTGAGTTTAAATACTCAGCCGCTCCAACCAGACGTACAACTGAGACAGCAGTTGGAACTGGTCTACCAAATCATTGTCTTCACCAATCTTACTGGTTCTATTTCCTCAACTCTTTCATTTCCTCATAACTGTGTTGTATGTTTGTTCATATCTGTGTTTGAAGACTTTGACTGAAGACTTTCTCAATTTCCTCAGTTCAATTTCTTCAGTCTGTTTGTCTTCATCCTGTGTTATCCTGTGATTACGCTTCCTGTACTCTATGCCTGTCTTCATTTCATCATGATGACTATGCTTGTATTCTGTTATGTTTACCTTTGAGTACTTATTCCACTGCTAGTAGTTCTTCGCTAAGGAATTTCCTCACCGGCAAATTCCTCAGTGAAGAATTTCATAAAAATCGCCTATTCACCCCCCTCTAGTCGATATAACGCACTTTCAGTAACCGACCACTAGAAAATATATATGTAAAAATGCTATGGAGTGAAACCTTCACGCGTTAAGCCTCTGGGACATGGTCGAGAGAAAGGAGGATCGAAAGCCATAGCTATGTTGATCCACTCGACTGGGAAGGAGGAATGGGTGGCACCCGCGTGACATTCTCATGGCGAAGGCGACTGCCAAGGAGGAATGGGGGCCCCCACCCAATGCCTCGGCAGCAACCACGTGCATGAGGCAAACACTTAGAAGCTGCAAGCGGACTTTGAGAACATCGCCTTCAAGGAAGGCAAGCTCGTTGACGATTTTGCCATGCGGATCTCGAGCCTCGCGATGCATCTCCGCATGCTTGGTGACTCCAGAACAAGTGCCACTACTGCAGAACAAGTGTCACTTGACCCGGGAATGCCGCAAGAGGATAGCTGACATGGAAGTCACGACATCAACAAAGCTCATCGAAGCTGACATAGACTGTGAGCCGGCAATGATGCTGGCAGACATCAAGACCGTGCAGGAGAGCCCGGCGCCTCCGTGACCATGACCCCGACAACCGTTGAGACAACACAAGAGGCACAAAGTCTGTCAGTAGGCTCCATCTCTCCAGTGATAGGGCACTCCCTGACAATTGCATTCTCGAGGCATGTCAATTAGGAGATGATGAAGGCTTGTGGGAGCCATGTCCCGGCAACCGAGGTCCCGAAAGCATCACACACTACAAAATTTGATCTATTTTGCAAGCTTTCATTTCTGTCACGTATAACCCTTTTTTGTCACGGAAAATACCCCCGTGATGTTTTCCGGCTGTCACTCCCATTGTCACTGAAGCGTCGTCATGGAAAATAAAATTTTCATGGTACCACTTTTTTCGTCACGCAAGATCGCACTTCAGGCGATGAGCTAAATAATGTCACTGATTGTCGCTTTCGTTGACGGCTCATAATGTCACCTACAATAGCCTAAACTGACGGCTAAGATCTTTTCCGTGATGATAATCCTAACACCGATGATCAGTCGGCGGGTTTGACCGGTCAAAGATTCTGACATGTGGGGCCAGCATTTGCTGACGTCACTGCTTGCACGTCGGTCCCCGATGGGTTTTATTGCCAACGGTCCCGTGAGTAATAACTGGTCGTCAGTTTTGACCGGTCAAACCGCTGACATATGGGCGCATAAGATGCTGATGTGGCTGCTTACATGTGGAACCAGGTAGTCTATTATCGGTGAGGATGTGTCATCTGACCGCTCAACAATTTTTACATGTGGGCCAATTGTGGTGCTGACGTGGATGCCGGTGATGGCATCCATAACCGTCGTCATAGTGTGTAGGCACGGTCAATTTGTTTTATGTATTGCAAATGACAGGCATATTTGATACAAAACTGAATTGATTTTCAGGAATTTTAATATAATTTTGGCAAATTTTTGAATTACAATGGAAATTCAATCAAGTGATTACATCGCAAACAAAAACAATTGTCTCCCAGATGAGATTTTACAATAGGCAACCATAGCACATAGTCACAAAATAAAATTAGACACTTGGTCACAACTTCATCATGTTCAAACAATGCACCAGATTCATGGCGGTATTTCTCAGTTGTAGGCAATGAATTATTGTGAGAGCATCCTGGTGATGTAGCAGAGAGCTCCCTCAATATATCAAAGAGTATCATAAAGATCAAATATTTGCTCTTCAATGACTTTGTAGACCACATCGTGTTCTTTGCCTAAGATTTTAAGTGCAGTGTTCATAGACTTAATCTGTTGATGAAGCGCTGCCATGGAAATATTTAGACCCTCAATTTCATCCAGAATGTGTGACAGAGTCTTCTTGATAGCTTCACATACTTCCTGCATGTATACAGACGGTGAGAGTCTTCTTCACACATTTTAGTTCACAAGACATACATTCATATACAACAATGTCACACAGCCAGTAAGTAATTGTAAAACAAAATGTGCCATAGTTATAGATTTTGGATCCTTCACACACAACGCAATCTCAGTAGCGACAACTCCATTACCTGATTTGTCAACATTGTTTGTATCTTCAGCGTTCTGATCTAAAGAGATACCCCATTTTTTCTGTGAAACTGTATTTGTCCCACATGTGAATACCCATGCTTTAGAATGCACAAGATCTAAAACAGCAGGTTCTAGGCTTTTTTCCTACAACATTTGTGAAAACAGTGCTGCATTATCCTTCATAGTTTGATTTCTAAGCTTCTCGTACTCCACCAATTTGCTTGAATACGATTATAAAGATGAAAGGATGAAAAAATACACTAATTTAAGCCTAAAGTACAATAAAAATAAATTAATTGCCTTTATTAATGTAAATCGACCTTGTTAATTAGGATCAAAGTATAACCATAATTTGAAATAACTATGAAAATTGAAGTAAATTTAGTGCATCTCTAGCCAATCTCTTCGAATTTAGGGCCATTGAATGAACCCTTATCACTTATACATAGAAATACCTCAACATTCATAGCTTAGTTTAATTCAAACTACATTGCAAAAACGAATACATATAGCATAATGTAGTTCAAACTGCATTGCACATTACGAAATTAAACTAATCAGAAAAGGTTGATCACTTCAGCCGCGAACCCCCTTCTCCCGGACAGCATGGCGTCCCCTTCTCGCGTAGCTCAGGTACCCAGCGCTCCTCGGCGACGATCTCTGGATGCATCAATCGGATGTCTTCCATGTACTCTTCGTCTATGCACGCCACCTCGAGCTGCTTGAGAACCTCCCGGTTCTCCCATACCTCACGTCTGGAAACCACTTGATGGTCTCTTTCGATGGGCGTCGACACGTTGGCTATGCCGATTAGGAAGTTCATCTTCGCTTTGCAGTCGTACAACACCACCGCCTTGATGTCGTACGCCTTCGCCGTGAGCTCCACCGCTTGGTTGTAGCCCAGCCAGTACTAGACGCCTACGTCAGTGTCTCTGATTTCTGGCACCCACGTCCTCAACGACCACGTCTAGCGGAGAAATATATTTTTATAATCTGAATAAATAAAAACAGCAAGGTAGCAAATAGTAAATGGGCACAAAAACGGTATTCCAATGCTTGAAAATGAGGCCCAGGGTCCGTACTTTCGCTAGTGCAATCTCTCAACAGTGCTAACATAATTGGACCATATAACCGTCCCTCAACATGCAACAAAGAATCACTCCAAAGTTCCTATCTAGCGGAGAACATAAGACGGAATTGTTTGTAGGGTATGAAACCACCTCAAAGCTATTACTTCCAATCAATCTATCCTAGAGTTCATACTAAAATAAAACAAAGCTATTCTTTCCGATCGATCTAACCAAGAGTTCGTACTAAAATAACACCAAAGTAAATTCAGATTCATAGTATTCAATCCAACACAAAGAACTTCAAAGAGTGCCCCAGGATTTCTACCGGAGAAATAAAGACAAGAACGTGCATCAACCCCTATGCATAGATTACCCCAATGTCACCTCGGGAATCCGCGAGTTGAATGCCAAAACATATATCAAGTGAATCAATATGATACCCAACTGTCACCACGAGTATTCAATTGCAAGACATATATCAAGTACTCTCAAATCCATAAAAGTATTCTATCCAATAACAACGAAATCTCAAAGGGAAAAACTCAATTCATCACAACAAGATAGAGAGGGGAAAACACCATATGATCCGACTATATTAACAAAGCCTGCGATACATCAAGATCGTGACATCTCAAGAACATGAGAGAGGGAGAGTAAACACACAGCTACTGGTGCAAACCCTCAGCCCCGAGGGTGGACTACTCCCTCCTCATCGTGGTGGCCAGCGGTGATGATTCCCCCCTTCGGCAGGGTGCCGGATAGGGTCTAGATTGGTTTTTGGTGGCTACAGAGGCGTGCAACGGTGGAACTTCTAATCTAGGTTAACCCCGAGGATTTTTGAAAATTTTGGGAATTTATAGGGTAAAGAGGGGTGCGGGAGGCCACCGAGGTGGTCACAACCCACCTGGGCGCGCCTGGCCCCCCAGGCACGCCCTGGTGGGTTGTGCCCCCCCTCGGAGCACCCCCCAGGTGCTGCTCTGGCCCATTGGTGGTGTTCTGGTCCATAAAAAATCCACAAAAAGTTTCGTGGTGTTCGGACTTCGATTGATATTGATTTACGGTGATGTAAAAAACATGCAAAAAACAACAACTGGCACTTGGCACTATGTCAATAGGTTAGTCCCAAAAAATAATATAAAATGACTATAAAGTGATTAGAAAACATCCAAGAATGATAATATGACAGCATGGAACAATCAAAAATTATAGGTATGTTGAAGACGTATCAGCATCCCCAAGCTTAATTCCCGCTCGTCCTCGAGTAGGTAAATGATAAAAACAGAATTTTTTATGTGGAATGCTGCCTAACATGTCATCTCATATTCCTTTCTTTATAGCATGGACATTTGGACTTTTATATGGTTCAAAGCAATAGTCTAGTTTTGACATGAGACTTAAATACTCAAGCATATCAACAAGCAACCATGTCTTTCAAAATATCCACGCTAAAATAAGTTATCCCTAGCCCATCATGCTCAATCATTGATCCATTCATGAAACACACTCACATATTAGCTACACCCAATGCTCAAGTACGATCATAGTGCCTCCTAGTTGGTGCTTTATAAGAGACGATGGAGACTCAAAATAAAAATAAAAATTGCATAACATAAAAGAAAGGCCCTTCGTAGAGGGAAGTAGGGATTTGTAGAGGTGCCAGATCTCAAAGTGGAAATTGAGAGATATTTTTTTAGAGGCATACTTTTCCCACCAACGAAAATGACTTAGAGCTCCCAACACTTTCCATGCTAGATATATCATAGGTGGTTCCCAAACAGAAAATAAAGTTTATTCCTTTTTCCACCATACTTTCACTTTCCATGGCTAACCATATCCATGGGTGCCCTCCATACCAACACTTTCCAAGGAATTTATTATTTGACAACATAAAGTAAATTCATTTTTCATTTTGGGACTGGGCATCCCTAATACCTTTGCCTTACTCTCGTGCAATGACAAGTGAATAAACACTCATCATGAGAATAACACATCTAGCATGGAAAATTGGCCACCCCTCACCGCCTCGCGAGCGGTACGAGCACACAAAAGAGAAAATTAATTTGAAAATTAGAGATGGCACATACAAATTTGCTTAGAAGGCAAGAGAATACCTCATATAGGTAGCTATAGTGGACTCATGTGGCAAAACTGGTTTAAAGGATTTTGGATGCACAAGTAGTGATCATACTTAGTGCAAAATGAAGGCTAACAAAAGATTGAGAAGCAACCAACCAAGAAATGAATAATCTCATAAGCGAGCATTGAGCATAATACACAAGTAGGATGTAATTTCATTGCATAACTATTGACTTTCGTGCTTGCATAGGGAATCACAAACCTTAACACCAATATTCTTACTAAAGCATAATTACCCATCAACATGACTCACATATCACATCATCATATCTCAAAACTATTACAAGGAATCAAGTTTATTTTGTCCATTGATCTTCATGAAAGTTTTTATTATATCCTTGTTGGATATCTATCACTTTGGAACTAATTTTCACATGTTGCTTTTGATAAGCTCAAAAAAATATAAGTGAAGATCATGAGCATAATATTTCTTTCTCTCAAATTAATTTAAGTGAAGCAAGAGATAATTTCTTCAAAAATACTAATGCACACCGTGATCAAAAAGATATAAGTGAAGCACTAGAGCAATTCCATAGAAAAGAGCTTCATTGACGGGGTGTGAGTGCCTCTTACCTAGCGTCCCTGGCAACTATTTGAGGACTCTATTTCATTTAAAAACTTTCAGATCTAAGTATTTTATTAAAAAAGCAATCAAAATGAAAATAAAATGACGTTTCAAGGATAGCACACATCATGTGAAGAAGTAATAACTTAGGCTCAATCGATACTAACCGATAATTGTTGAAGAAGAAAGGTGGGATGCCTACCGGGGCATCCCCAAGCTTAGATGCTTGAGACTTCTTGAATATTATCTTGGGATGCCTTGGGAATCCCCAAGCTTGAGCTTTTGTGTCTCCTTAATTCTTCTCATATCATGGTTTTCCTAAATCTCAAAAGCTTCATCCACACAAAACTCAACAAGAACTTATGAGATAAGTTAGTATAAACCAATGCAAAAACCTTATCATTCTCTACTGTAGCAAATCACTAAAATTAGTACTCAACATTGCATACTAAATGCCTCTGCATATTTAATACTCCTATCCTCAAATAGAATCATTAAACAAGCAAACATATGCAAACAATGCAAACATAACAGCAATCTGCCACGAAAGTACAGTCTGTAAAGAATGCAAGAGTATCAATACTTCCCTAACTCCAAAAGTTATGAAAATTTGCCACACTGTAGAAAATTTATTAGAGCTCATTTTGCAAAAAGTTTCAACATTTTATCACATTCTAACTTTTCTAGGGAATTTTTGCAACAACAGTAAACTTTCTGTTTTCAAACAGCAACATGTAGACTTGCAAAATAAGCATGGCAAAGGCTATACTTGATATTTTCATTGAAAATAAAGATGCAAAATATTATTATAAATAACAGAAAGCAAGTCCTAACAAAAGAAAATTATGCCCCAAGCAAAAAACATATCATGTGACGAATGAAAACATAGCTCCAAGTGAGGTTACCGATAATGTTGGAGACGAAAGAGGGTTTGCCTTCCGGGGCATCCCCAAGCTTAGTTGCTTGGATTTTCCTTGAATATCACCTTGGGGTGCCTTGGGCTTCCCCAATCTTAGGGTCTTGTGATACGTCTCCAACATATCTATAATTTTTGATTGCTCCATGCTATATTATCTACTGTTTTGGACTATATTGGGCTTTATTTTCCACTTTTATATTATTTTTGGGACTAACCTATTAACCGGAGGCCCAGCCCAGAATTCCTGTTTTTTTGCCTATTTCAGTGTTTCGAAGAAACAGAATATCAAACGGAGTCCAAACGGAATGAAACCTTCGGGAACGTGATTTTCTCACCGAACGTGATCCAGGAGACTTGGACCCTACGCCAAGGAACAAAAGAGGCGGTCACGAGGGTGGGGGGCGCCCCCCCCCCCCTAGGGCGTGCCCCCCTGCCTCGTGGGCCCCCTGTTGCTCCATCGACGTACTCCTTCCTCCTATATATACCTACGTACCCCCGAACGATCAGATACGCAGCCAAAAACCTAATTCCACCGCTGCAACTTTCTGTATCCATGATATCCCATCTTGAGGCTTGTTCCGGAGCTCCGCCGGAGAGGGCCATCATCACGGAGGGCTTCTACATCATCATAGCCTCTCTGATGAAGTGTGAGTAGTTTACCTCAGGCCTTCGGGTCCATAGTTATTAGCTAGATGGCTTCTTCTCTCTTTTTGGGTCTCAATACAATGTTCTCCCCCTCTCTTGTGGAGATCTATTCGATGTAATCTTCTTTTTGCGGTGTGTTTGTTGAGATCGATTGTCGGTGTCAAAACCGGCGGATCTCGGGTAGGGGGTCCCGAACTGTGCGTCTAGGCCGGATGGTAACAGGAGGCAAGGAACACGATGTTTTACCTAGGTTCGGGCCCTCTTGATGGAGGTAAAACCCTACGTCCTGCTTGATTAATATTGATGATATGGGTAGTACAAGAGTAGATCTACCACGAGATCAAGGAGTCTAAACCCTAAAAGCTAGCCTATGGTATGATTGTTGTATGATGAAGTTGTATATTCTATCGATGTAACGCCCTCGATGCGGCTATATCTCCCACGTGTCGAAGCACGACTTAGAGGCATAACCGCATTGAAAGCAATGTCACAAGTGAGGTAATCTTCACATAACCCATGTAATACATAAGGGAAAGAGATACATAGTTGGCTTACAATCGCCACTTCACACAATTACATGAATAAAGCATTACATCATCTAGATACAAACAAGGTCCGACTACGGAACCAAAATAAAAGAAGAACCCCAAATGCGACAAAGGTCCCTGATCGACCCCAACTGGGCTCCACTACTGATCAACTAGAATGAAACAACATAAAGGACAAGATCTTCATAGAGCTCCTCCTTGAGCTTGGTTGCGTCATCTGCATGGACTCATCAGCACCTGCAAGCTGGTTTTGGAAGTATCTGTGAGCCACGGGGACTCAGCAATCTCGCACCCTCGCGATCAAGACTATTTAAGCTTATGGGTAAGGTAAATGTATGAGGTGGAGCTGCAGCAAGCGACTAGCATATATGGTGGCTAGCATACGCAAATGAGAGCGAGAAGAGAAGGCAAAGCACGTTCTAGAAAGTATGATCAAGAAGTGATCCTAAACAACCTACGTTAAGCATAACTCCAACACCGTGTTCACTTCCCGGACTCCGCCGGAAAGAGACCATCACGGTAACGCACACTGTTGATTCATTTTAATTAAGGTCAAGTTTAGGTTTTCTACAACCGGACGTTAACAAATTCCCATCTGCCCATAACCGCGGGCACGACTTTCGAAAGTTCAAATCCCTGCAGGGGTGTCCCAACTTAGCCCATCACAAGCTCTCACGGTCAACGAAGGAATAGACCTCCTCCCGAGACATTCCAATCAGACTCGGTATCCCGGTACAACAAGACACTTCGACAAGTTAAAACAAATCCAGCAACACCGCCCGAATGTGCCGACAAATCCCGATAGGAGCTGCACATATCTCTTTCTCAGGGCACACTCAGATTGTCTTAGGTACGGGTAGGCCAGCCCAGAGTTGCCCCTGGTGGCCACCGGCAGCTGACAGATTGGACCAACACTCAAAGGAGCACTGGCCCGGGGGTTTAAAATAATAATGACCCTTGGGCGCGCGACCCCCAAGGGAAAAGAAAAGGCTAGGCGGCAAATGGTAAAACCAATGTTGGGCATTGCTGGAAGAGTTTTACTCAGGCCGAACTGTCAAGGGGTTCCCATTATTACCCAACCGCGTAAGGAACGCAAAATCCGGGAACATAACACCGATATGACGGAAACTAGGGCGGCAAGAGTGGAACAAAACACCAGGCATAAGGCCGAGCCTTCCACCCTTTACCAAGTATATAGATGCATTAATTAAATAAGAGGTATTGTGATATCCCAACGAGTAAACATGTTCCAACAAGGAACAACATCTCCATGTTCCAACAAGGAACAAACTTCAATCTTCACCTGCAACTAACAACGCTATAAGAGGGGCTGAGCAAAGCGGTAACATAGCCAAACAACGGTTTGCTAGGACAAGGTGGGTTAGAGGCTTGGTTCAACAATATGGGAGGCATGGTAAGCAAGTGGTAGGTATCGCAGCATAGGCATAGCAAAAGAGCGAGCAACTAGCAAGCAAAGATAGAAGTGATTTCGAGGGTAAGGTCATCTTGCCTGAAATCCCGCAAGGAAGAAGAACGAGTCCATGAAGAAGACAAACGGAACGTAGACGAACGGGTCCTCACAACGTGACGTTAACGGAACCAACCCAAAGAAGCAAACACCGGAAAAGAAGCACACAACATAGTAAACAACCAACACATGAACATGATATGATATGCGGGATGCGGTATGCCATGCATATGCATGATTGGACAAGGAATGCATGAACCTGGCCTCAACTTCGAAAACCAAGAGTGCCACGGGAAAGATGAGATGAAATCGCTTGAAAACGATATAAAGATCACCAGAATCGGAGTTACGGTTTGGAAATGGCAAGCAATTCAAATATGACACCGGTCTGCGATTTACAGCAAGTAGCCATCTAGATGCAACAAGATGAACATGCTACGACACTCAAGCATGGCAACAAAATACATGGAAGGGATGCATTCAAGATGCTTAACAAAAGATGAACACTGAGCTACGGTCAATTCATCCCTTAACAGGTACAAACAAGCATGGCAAAAATGCAAACGGTAAACAGATCTCAGACTTGGTGAAACTAACACTTGTCTGGAATTTCAGATCAGGTAGCACACTTTGGAGCATGAAAACTAGATGCTACAGGAACTGAACATGGCAAAGTAAATCATGGCATGGAGCTACTCAAAGAGCTTAACAAAAGTCCCTTAGTGACCTTGAGCCAAAAGGGATCAGAAAATACAATTGCAAGCATGTGAACATGGAAAAAACACAATCAGTTCTCAGACTTAGTGAAAACTGGAGCATGCTAAAACAGATATCAAGTAGGCATGTTTACGAGCTCGATGCACTCACTACGGAGCAAGTCATGACTAGCTAAGCATACACCCATCAAGAATACACATAATACAAGCTAGACATGGCAAGAACAATAACACGGCATGCACGGATCAACTACAACATCCTCGGCAAAATCGCTAGCAAGTAGACAATCTGCCCAGATTCACGAAATAGCAAAAGTAGAGCTCGATTGACTCAAGCTAGGGTGCTCCATAATTACAAACAAGACATGGATGGATAGAGCACTACAAGATTAACAAAACATCCTTATTGATCATCCTCAAAAGAGGCACGGATCACTAGGAAACAACATGAACATATGGCAATATGAGATAAACAGGTCAAGGACTTAGTGAAAATGCTAAGTCCTAGAAATCAGCATTACCAAGTGCCTCACTTTGCAAGCTCGTGCTAGTCACCACACACATCACAAAAATATATGGGTTGCACCTCTGGATAGATGGCAAAACCCTTAACAAAACATATGTAGAGCTCAGGGGCATATCATGCACACAATAATCATGGTAAAAATGACAAATATCTAAATAGAGCAGCAGATCTGACAATTATCTCAAGTAGCACTCTTCTAACAGTATTTCGGGCATCAAGATGAACTCAAATGAAAATGATGCAATGGAATGAAATGATGTACTCTTTGAGACGAACATTTTGATATGCTATATGCATGAATCAGAGCTACGGATGCAAAGTTATGACACGATGAACATGTGCATATGAAACGTGGGAAACTCGGGGAAAGTCAACGTGGGATGAGGTGGTGCGGGACGGCGCGGATCCAGGACGGAGGACGCTGTTTGGTTGGAGGGATGGGTGGATCTCATCCACCCTCCTTGGATCCGACCGGAGTGGGGCTCCGGCGAGACGTGGCGCTCTCCGGCGATCGCCGGCGACGAGGGAAGCGGCGACGCAACGAGGAGGAGGCAGCGGGGAGGCGCGGCTCCTGCGGGGAGGTCCGGCCAGCGGCGGACCTCGGCGAGGGAGCTCGGACGCGGGGTGGCTGCGCGGAAGCCGAGGTCGGGCGGTGGAAGTCCGGCGGCGTTCCGGCCGCCGGAGGTGGCGCGGGCGGCGCAGACGTGAAGGTCGGCGAGGAGGCGAGGTTGGAGGCGGCGGCCGG
>NC_041390.1:609319307-609393044 GCF_002162155.2 Triticum dicoccoides
GCGGCGAGGTGCATGACGGCGGCGGCGCTAGGGCAGAGTGGTGGCGGCGAACGGGCCCGGCGAGGCCCGGTTCGGCCCCGGGGCGGGCCGTATCTGGGCCCCGGGTGGCGGCGGTAATGTGGGGCGCTGGCGGCGGTGACGTGGCGGCTCCTGATTCGCTGAGGGGCGGTGCGGACATGTCCGGCGGCGGGGTGGACATGTCCATCAGCGGGAGGAGGACGAAGTTAGGGTTTGCACCGCGAATTTCGGGAGGGGAGCACCTATTTATAGGTAGAGGGAGCTAGGAGAGTCCAAATGAGGTGCGGTTTTCGGCCACGCGATCGTGATCGAACGACCGAGATGATCGAGATAGTTTTGGTGGGTTTTGGGTCACTTTGGAAGGGTGTTGGGCTGCAACACACACGAGGCCTTTTTGGTCCCTCGGTTAACCGTTGGAGTATCAAACGAAGTCCAAATGGTACGAAAATTGACAGGCGGTCTACCGGTAGTAAACCATGGCCGCTTGGCAAGTCTTGGTCCAATCCGGAAATGTTTAATCCCCACACATGAAAGAATGGTAGAAATGACCACTGGAGTAGAACGAAGCGCCGGAATGCAGAACGGACAACGGGGAAAATGCTCGGATGCATGAGACAAACACGTATGCAAATGAAACGCACATGATGACATGATATGCAATGCATGACACGCAAGCAATGACAACACAACAACAGCGAATAACTGGACGACACCTGGCACATCGGTCTCGGGGCGTTACAATCGACTAGCCTGGCCTCGGTTTATATAATGCACCAGAGGCCTAGGATAACAAGAGTCCTGGCCGAATACGCCGGTGTGGTGGAGTCCTTGTCTTGATCGCCAAGTCTTGTGGAATCTTCCTTGTATGCGGCAGCTGTCCGAACTGGCCCATGAGTATGCGGCCATGGGGGTCCTCGGCCCAATCCAACTGATCGGGAGACGATGTGATGAGTACCCCCTAGTCCAGGACACCGTCAGTAGCCCCCTGAACCGGTCTTCAAGTTAGGAACGCTCCTCGATTCTTCCAAACTGTTCTTCATCTTCGGTCGACGGTCTTGAAAACTGGTTCAACAAATCTTCTCATCTTCGATCTTGAGGATCGCCGAAATGCATTCGGCGAGTTTACACGTCGGGTATCCGAGGAGCCCCTTTAAGTTTCCGGCCTTTATCAATGCCTTATTATTTTTATGCCACACCTCGGGTTTGAAGTTGTTCCCAGGAGGCAGTGTCCTCTTGCGTCCGAGCTCTAACGCCAGACTGTATTCGAAGTATCTTTTGCAGCCGAGCACCAATGCCGGACCGTTTCCCAGCTCTAACGCCGGAATGTATCCGAGCTCCAACGCCGGACTATGTATCCGAGCTCCAACGCCGGACTATATCCGAGGTGTCATATCACCTTGGTTCAAAAAAGTTTGAAGGAGTTTAGCCAAGCTTAACACCGGAAATGCCCTCTACGGAGCCAGCCACTAGCGCCCGAGCTTTATGTCGGACTGCTTTCGAGGTGGTGCACCACCCCGAATGTGGGCCGTTTTTTGTGAATATTTTTTGTTGGTGCAATTTATTCTCTGCCGAGATATATAGCCAGTAGCCCTCAAGGTGTGTATCGGTCTAAAACCCGAGATGCACCTGAAGGATGACGTAAGACCGCTGATCCTAGTAGCCGCTGAGACTCAGGTTGATTTGCAAAATCAGCCTGAGGATCTAGTCCAAGCTCGGCAGTATACTTCGGGACACTAAAAGCGGCGTGCTCAGTCCTCGAGACTCAGGTTGGGTGCGGCTGACCAACCTGAGGATCAAAATCTCCTCGGAAACTATATTGCACATAAAATTTTCTGCATTGGACAAGCAATGCAGTAGCCCCCGAGACATTGGTCGGGTGGCAACACCAGATCAGGGGATCGATGTGCCCCTTTAATATTTGTAAATAATAAGCCTGAAGCCCAGTAGCCCCCGAGTCTTAATGCGGCACGGGTGGCCGAATTAAGGATCAATATCCATAGTAAAATCACAAATTATGTGTAATGACTCTATGTATCCAAGTGCTTTACGTCATTAATGCTCAGATCCGCATTGTACAAAACTTTGTTAACCGACCATCGGCTTCCACCTCCTCGGCCAGTAGCTGAGGAGTGTTTGTCCTACTTTATAAAACCTTTATGAGGGCAAAGATTTACAACAAACAAGGCAATCTAGCCATACGGTTTTATAAACAAAGGTATGCAGAGAGTTATATTACTGTTTAACAGAAGAAATGTCTTCCAAAGAAAATAGTCCCACTATCGGTTCCTTTCTTTGGGTTGTCATGCTAAGCATGATCATTAAACCTCAGCTCTAATGTAAGAGCAAAATATCGAGGATTTAGTTTGGGAGGCCAGTTAATATCCCCCGGTAGTGTTTGGCGACAGTCGGGGTCAAGCCGTAAACACTTCAGCCAATGTTATGAACGGCCCGTCATTTAACATAGTCATCGGATCGCTGACCAGTTTACGCTTATTGTGACAGTCAGTTTTCGGCTTTCTCCACTGAGGTGCTTAACCATGTGAGCTGGAAGCACAATCGCAGTGGTTCTCCCTTTGCACGCCTAGCCGAACAAAACGGAACGTAGGAAGAAAGTGCAGGAGCCGGGCAACCCAACTATTGACTGAAGACACAATTCAAAACCGATGCATATATAGCAATATCTGAGAATGTTTTTGCCAAATCCCTAAAGGTGTCCGACATTGCACTGCGACTAATGCTGGAAAAGCACAAATAGTTAAAAAGTGCCAAAAATCTTGGAAAACCAAGAAACGTCAGTAAAAACATGACGTCCGAACAAGATCAAGTGTTCGGTGCCAATCCAAAAATTGGTCTTAGAAAAAAGAAGTGCTTCTGTCGTGCTTTAACATGATACATCCTATCTCAAGACTTCGAGCGGGTTAGCCTACGGCTTCAACCTCCTATCTCGAGGGCGGAGTACTTCTCATTAGGCCAGTATAGCAAACGAAACTCTAGCGGCTTTGAGAGAGAAATTAGGCTCCCTGGCTAGTGACCGCACACTCGCGTCGAAAAAAGGAGTGATAAATAATAATAATAAAACTTTGCAACGACTAAGAAGAAGAACACTTATTATAAAATGGCTCGAATAATCTTAAGAGCCCCCAAGTGACTTGAGTAAAAGAATGATTCCATGTACCGAAGTACTTATATCATATCTATGTTCAACAGAACTTTAAACGCGTCTTAACCGACCGTCGGCTTCTCCCTCTTCGGTCAAGGACTGAAAAGTGTTATGTACTCCATCTGTCGAGAATATCGACGGTGTTTCCAATAACCAGGCAATCAGGCCATAAGGCTGTAACAGACAAAGCGCGCTCAGGGAACTTATGCTATATTACTGCAAAGTGTAAGAAGCATCTTCAAAGAAAATAGTACCCCCACCGATGCCTTTCTTCGGTGCTCATTGTTATTATGAGAGTTGTGCAATAGATTTTTTGTACTCATGAGTTCCGTTGTGTGCCGACCATCATTGAAAACAATAAGAGCGCTAGCTTTCGGCTTCATCAAGTCTGAGGTCCGGCTCGGGTGACCTGATCGTGACAATAGCAGAGGTGCTCCCTTTACTCCCTAGCCGAACAATCGGGAACGTAGGGGTAAACACATGAGCGAGGCAACCCAGCTTGCAAATCGCTTAAGTCAATATGGTGCATATTATGGCGTAATACACGAATAAGGAATGAAGCTGTACAAGTATAATCATATGCAAGAGAAAAAGCTTCATAAAGGAAGCCCCCAAGTAAACGGGGTATTTGAATTTATACGTCACAAACAAAGTTTGGACAAGGAAATTTTTTACAAGCAACTTTTTTCCAAAAAAGTATAATTCTTGGTCAAACCAAACACAAGTTAGAAATTAAAGCTTTGAGCATGAAAGCGACTTAGCTGGTTAATGTGTTCGATATTGATGACGCGGTCCGAGCTTGATGCGGGGCAAGGTTCCATTCCCCAAGCCGGTCCCGAGGTGGCGGAGCGAAGAGCCCGACACGCCGAAGTGGTGACATAGCACGGTCAATGCAGACCGGCAGAGTGAGGACAAAAAATAGTGCAAACCGGAAATAATAGTAATAATGACAAATAAAAAAATGTTGCATAATAAATAATTTATGCAAAGTGAGGAATAGAAGAAATATGCCCTGGCGCCGAAGTCAATGTCGATGCAGGGCGTCGACGTGATGTAGTAAAGGCGTGGCAAAGCCTGAATTCACAGGTCGGTCCAAGCTCCGGATGCGGCATTCGCTGGACTATGTACGGAAACTGATCGAACCACCACGCGACCGTCGTTAATGCGGTCACCATTTGATAGACCTATGTACATATCATGCACAAACCAGAGTAATAATTCCTTGAGAAAAATGAACCCAAACAAGCAAAAATACTGGGATTAATAGCACCTGGTTTATTTGTTGTAGCAATCCGAAGGAAGGTGATTCCCAAAATTGGGACTCGCTCCGCACACCCATTGCTTGATGGGCGATAAAACGACGGCATGACAATGCTGGTAAAGGTTGACTCGCTGAGGCAAAGCCCTCGGCCCAGCTAACGTGACGGAGCTGGTCGGCTAGTGACGCCGAAGTGTCCGGAGTAGGTTGATGAAGAGATGGCGAAGCCCCCGGTCCAGCCGAGATGTCGAAGCCTCGATGTCAGCCGATGAGTCGAAGTAGGTCGGCATGATGGACACCAGCTTGAAGAAGCAATAGTGCGGCCCTGTTGATGCAGGTCGTGACGTGGTCGATGCCGGCTTGATGAAGCGACCATGCGGCGCTGCCGGTATGCCCACTCCGTGTAATCCGTGGGGCGATGATGTTGATGATGATTTATCCTTCGCGATACCGGACTCTTGTTCGGCTTGCCGAGATGATGATCTGAAGAAGTTGAGCTCGGCTAAAGTGACGACGTGTCTAGCGCAGGTCGGCAGCCGTGGAGTAATATTGCCGGACTGGTTTGACACCAGCATGATATTGAAGATCATGTTCAAAAGATCTTAAAGTTAGTGGGATGTGTTCGGGAACAAAACACAATACCCCATACAAAACTTCCTTCAAAAGGGATGTCTGAAATCCCGTTCATAAAAAAGATGAACTCGGGTCGGATTCGTTTTCGCGCAGAAAACAGATCCGAAAAGTGATGCACTAATCGGAAGGTTCCCAGAGTTTGGACGGTCGGATCGAGCTGAAATTAGGAGGGGTGGTAGATATAGGAATTCCGCAGCCGATCAACGGTTGGATCTTCCAAAGGACGTCCGAGCTAGAAGCTGGACACCACGCCCTAAACTCGTCTAGATTCCCGTCCAGATTTGACAGGGCTCCGGTATATCGCGGATTGCCAGAGATTCCTCCATCAGAACTCGACGAAATTTTCCAGGATTGTTGTAGACCCAATTCCGCACAATTCCACCAAAGCAATCGTTAAAACGACACATGAGGAGGCAGTGGCGGCGGATACAATTTCGTTGTCCAGAAAAACAGCATGGTCGCTTGAGGGCAATGTTGACATTGAGCCCCCGAGCTCCATAGATAATTCCTCCGTGATCTTGATAGAGATCAAAGTTGATGTTTGATGAAGGCCCTCGTCCAAATATGGTGATCCGAACATGGGGCACAATTTTTGGTCGAACCAAGGTGACCAGTCGAACTGGTGACGAAGACGCCGAAGTTGCAGTTGATCTGCAGGCGAGCCATCGATCCTTTTGTCGATCACACCACAGAACTCTCAATGAAAGCACCAATGTCGGTGTCAAAACCGGCGGATCTCGGATAGGGGGTCCCGAACTATGCATCTAGGCCGAATGGTAATAGGAGGCAAGGAACACGATGTTTTTACCCAGGTTCGGGCCCTCTTGATGGAGGTAAAACCCTATGTCCTGCTTGATTAATATTGATGATATGGGTAATACAAGAGTAGATCTACCACGAGGTCAAGGAGGCTAAACCCTAAAAGCTAGCCTATGGTATGATTGTTGTATGATGAAGATGTATATTCTATCGACTAGCCTGGCCTCGGTTTATATAATGCACCAAAGGCCTAGGATAACAAGAGTCCTAGCCGAATACGCCGGTGGGGTGGAGTCCTTGTCTTGATCGCCAAGTCTTATGGAATCTTCCTTGTATGCGGCAGCTGTCCGAACTGGCCAATGAGTATGCGGCCATGGGGGTCCTCGGCCCAATCCAACTGATCGGGAGACGATGTGATGAGTACCCCCTAGTCCAGGACACCGTCATCGATGAATTGTGGGTTTATGATCAAGTCTATCTATGAATAATATTTGAATCTTCTCTGAATTCTTTTATGTATGATTGGTTATCTTTGCAAGTCTCTTCAAATTATCAGTTTGGTTTGGCCTACTAGATTGGTTTTTTCTTGCCATGGAAGAAGTGCTTAGCTTTGGGTTCAATCTTGCGGTGTCCTTTCCCAATGACAGAAGGGGCAGCAAGGCACGTATTGTATTGTTGCCATCGAGGATAACAAGATGGGGTTTTTATCATATTGCATGAAACTATCCCTCTACATCATGTCATCTTGCTTAAGGCGTTACTCTGTTTTTAACTTAATACTCTAGATGCATGCTGGATAGCGGTCGATGAGTAGAGTAATAGTAGTAGATGCAGGCAGGAGTCGGTCTACTTGTCTCGGACGTGATGCCTATATACATGATCATACCTAGATATTCTCATAACTATGCTTAATTCTATCAATTGGTCAACAGTAATTTGTTCACCCACCGTAGAAAACTTATACTCTTGAGAGAAGCCACTAGTGAAACCTATGGCCCCCAGGTCTATTCTCATCATATCAATCTCGATCACTTTATTATTGTTTTGCTTTTTTACTTTGCCTTTTGTTTTTCACTTTGCATCTCTATATCAAAAATATCAAAAATATTATATATCATCTCTATCAGATCTCACTCTCATAAGTGACTGTGAAGGGATTGACAACCCCTAATCGCGTTGGTTGCGAGGAGCTATTTTTTTGTGTAGGTACAAGGGACTTGCGTGTAGCCTCCTACTGGATTGATACCTTGGTTCTCAAAAACTGAGGGAAATACTTACGCTACTTTGCTGCATCATCCTCTCCTCTTCGGGGAAATCCAACGCAGTGCTCAAGAGGTAGCAAGAAGAATTTCTGGCGCCGTTGCCGGGGAGTCTGCACAAAAGTCAAACATACCAAGTACCCATCACAATCCCTATCTCCCGCATTACATTAGTTGCCATTTGCCTCTCATTTTCCTCTCCCCCACTTCACCCTTACCGTTTTATTCGCCCTCTCTTTCCCAATCTCCTTCTCCTTCTGTTTTTTCCGTTTGCCTTTTTCTCGCTTGCCTTTTGTTTGATCGTGTGTTGGATTGCTTGTTTGTCGCGATGGCTCAAGATACTACCAAATTGTGTGACTTCACCAATACCAATAATAACGATTTCCTTAGCACTCCAATTGCTCCTCTTGCCAATACTGAATCTTGTGAAATCAATACTGCTTTGCTGAATCTTGTTATGAAAGATCAATTCGCCGGCCTTCCTAGTGAAGATGCCGCTACTCATCTGAATAGCTTCGTTGATTTATGTGATATGCAAAATAAGAAAGATGTTGATAATGATGTTGTTAAATTGAAGCTATTTCCTTTTTCGCTTAGAGATCGTGCTAAAGCTTGGTTTTGTCTTTGCCTAAAAATAGTATTGATTCTTGGAACAAGTGCAAAGATGCTTTTATCTCTAAGTATTTTCCTCCCGCTAAGATCATCTCTCTTAGAAACGACATTATGAATTTTAAGCAACTTGATCATGAACATGTTGCACAATCTTGGGAGAGAATGAAATTAATGATACGTAATTGCCCTACTCATGGTCTGAATTTGTGGATGATTATACAAAATTTTTATGCCGGATTGAATTTTGCTTCTAGAAATCTTTTAGATTCGGCCACGGGAGGCACTTTTATGGAAATCACTTTAGGATATGCTACTAAACTCCTAGATACTATTATGGTTAATTATTCTCAATGGCACACTGAAAGGTCCACTAATAAAAAAGTGCATGCGATAGAAGAAATTAATGTTTTGAGTGGAAAGATGGATGAACTTATGAAATTATTTGCTACTAAGAGTTTTTCTTCTGATCCTAATGATATGCCTTTTATCTACTTTGATTGAGAATAATAATGAATCTATGGATGTGAATTTTGTTGGTAGGCATAATTTTGGTAACAACGCATATAGAGGGAATTTTAATCCTAGGCCTTATCCTAGTAATCCTTCTAATAATTATGGAAATTCCTACAACAACTCTTATAGAAATTTTAATAATATTCCCCCTGAATTTGAGAATAGTGTTAAAGAGTTTATGAATTCACGAAAGAATTTTAATGCCTTGCTTGAAGAGAAATTGCTTAAAGTTGATGATTTGGCTAGGAACGTTGATAGAATTTATCTTGATGTTGATTCTTTAAAGCTTAGATCTATTCCTCCTAAACATGATATCAATGAGTCTCTCAAATCCATGAGAATTTCCATTCATGAGTGCAAGGAAAGAACCGCTAGGATGCGTGCTTCCAAAGATGCCTTTATTAAAGCGTGTTCTTCCAATTCCTATGAAAATCAAGATGAAGATCTAAAAGTTATTGATGTGTCCCCTATTAAATCTTTGTTTTGCAATATGAATCTTGATGAAACTGAATATGATCTTCCTTTACCTAGAAGGCCTTCCAAAAATTCGGAGTATTTAGATCTTGATGATGAAACTGATAAAAGTGGGATTGAAAGAAATAAAAGCCTTGATGTTGCTAAACCCACTATATTGGATTTCAAGGAATTTAATTATGAAAGTTGATCTTTAATTGATTGTATTTCCTTGTTGCAATCCGTGCTAAATTCTCCTTATGCTTATATTCAAAATAAAGCCTTTACCGAAACTATTGTTGATGCCTTGATGCAATCTTATGAAGAAAAACTTGAGTTGAAAGTTTTTATCCCTAGAAAACTCTATGATGAGTGTGAACCAACTGTTAAAATTAAAATTAAATATCATGAGTTTTATGCTTTGTGTGATTTGGGTGCTAGTGTCTCCACTATTCCCAAAACTTTGTGTGATTTGCTAGATTTCCGTGATTTTGATGATTGATCTCTAAACTTGCATCTTGCGGATTCCATTATTAAGAAACCTATGGGAAGAATTAATGATGTTCTTATTGTTGCAAATAGGAATTATGTGCCTGTAGATTTTATCGTTCTTGATATAGATTGCAATCCTTCTTGCCCTGTTATTCTTGGTAGACCTTTCCTTAGGACGATTGGTGCGATTATTGATATGAAGGAAGGGAATATTAGATTTCAATTTCCATTAAAAAAGGGTATGGAACACTTCCCTACATAGAAAATAAAATTTCCATATGAAACTATCATGATAGCCACTTATGGATTGCCTACCAAAGATGGCAATACCTAGATCTATCCTCGCTTTTATGCCTAGCTAGGGGCGTTATAGCGCTTGTTGGGAGGCAACCCAATTTTATTTTTGTTTTTTGTTTTTGTTTCTTTTTAGGAATAAATAATCCATATATCTTCTGTTTAGTTGTGGTTTTGTGTTTTAATTAGTGTTTGTGCCAAGTTAAACCTATAGGAACTTCTTGGATGATAGTTGTTTGATCTTGCTGTAATTTCCAGAAACTTTGCGTTCAGTGCCCAAATTATTAAAATTCAACAGAACGTGATAAAATACTGATTCCAATTGCTTATGATCAATAAACAAATTTTCTAGGTCGTCCTATTTTGGCTGAATTTTTGGAGTTCCAGAAGTTTGCGTTAGTTACAGGTTACTACATACTATTCTGTTTTTCTTGTGTTGTTTGCTTATTTTGATGAATTTATGGCTAGTAAAATAGTTTATAATCCATAGAGAAGTTGTAATACAGTAGGTTTAACACCAATATAAATAAAGAATGATTTCATTACAGTACCTTGAAGTAGTCTTTTGTTTTCTTTCTCTAACGGAGCTCACGAGATTTCTGTTGAGTTTTGTGTTGTGAAGTTTTCAAGTTTTGGGTAAATTCTTTTGATGGATTGTGGAACAAGGACTGGCAAGAGCCTAAGCTTGGGGATGCCCATGGCACCCCCAAGATAATCCAAGGACACCAAAAAGTCAAAGCTTGGCACCCCCGGAAGGCATCCCCTCTTTCGTCTACTTCCATCGGTAATTTTACTTGGAGCTATATTTTAATTCACCACATGATATGTGTTTTGCCTGGAGCGTCTTGTATTATTTGTGTATTTGTTTTTTAGTGTACCACAATCATCCTTGCTGTACACACCTTTTGAGAGAGCCATACATGAATTGGAATTTGATAGAATACTCTATGTGCTTCACTTATATCTTTTGAGCTATGTAGTTTTGCTCTATGTGCTTCACTTATATCTTTTGAGCGTTATAATTTTGCTCTATGTGCTTCACTTAGATCTTTTAGAGAACGGTGGTGGATTTGTATTAAAGAAACTATTGATCTCTCATGCTTCACTTAGATTATTTTGAGAGTCCTAATAGCATGGTAATTTGCTTAATAATAATATGCTTGGTATTCAAGATTTGTGAAACTTTCTTTTGAGTGCGTTGAATACTAAGAAAAGATTGATGCTTGATAATTGTTTTGAGATATGAAGATGGTGATATTAGAGTCATTCTAGTTGAGTAGTTGTGAATTTGAGAAATAATTGTGTTAAAGTTTGTGATTCCCGTAGCATGCACGTATGGTGAACCGTTATGTGATGAAGTCGGAGCATGATTTATTTATTGATTGTCTTCCTTATGAGTGGCGATCGGGGACGAGCGATGGTCTTTTCCTACCAATCTATCCCCCTAGGAGCATGCACGTAATACTTTGCTTTGATAACTTATAAATTTTTGCAATAAGTATATGAGTTCTTTATGACTAATGTTGAGTCCATGGATTATATGCATTTTCCCATCCTACCACCATTGCTAGCCTCTTTAATACCGTGCACCTTTCACTGGTATCATACACCCACCATATACCTTCCTCAAAACAGCCACCATACCTACCTATCATGGCATTTCCATAGCCATTCCGAGATATATTGCCATGCAACTTTCCACCGTTCTGTTTATGACACGCTCCATCATTGTCATATTGCTAGCATGATCATGTAGTTGACATCGTATTTGTGGCAAAGCCACCGTTCATAATTCTTTCATACATGTCACTCTTGATTCATTGCATATACCGTTACACCGCCAGAGGCATTCACATAGAGTCATAATTTGTTCTAAGTATCGAGTTCTAATTGTTAAGTTGTAAGAAAAATAAAAGTGTGATGATCATCATTTTTAGAGCATTGTCCCAAGTGAGGAAAGGATGATGGAGACTATGATTCCCCCACAAGTCGGGATGAGACTCCGGACGAAAAATAAAAAAAGAGAAAAAGAGAAAAAAAGAGGCCATAAAAAAGAGAAAAAAGGGCCAAAACAATGAGAGAAAAAGAGAGAAGGGACAATGTTACTATCCTTTTACCACACTTGTGCTTCAAAGTAGCACCATGATCTTCATGATAGAGAGTCTCTCATTTTCTCACTTTCATATACTAGTGGGAATTTTACATTATAGAACTTGGCTTGTATATTCCAATGATGGGCTTCCTCAAATTGCCGTAGGTCTTCGTGAGCAAGCGAGTTGGATGCACACCCACTTAGTTTTTTTGTTGAGCTTTCATGTACTTATAGCTCTAGTGCATTCGTTGCATGGTAATCCCTACTCACTCACATTGATATCTATTGATGGGCATCTCCATAGCCCGTTGATACGCCTGGTTGATGTGAGACTATCTTCCCCTCTTTTTGTCTTCTCCACAACCACCATTCTATTCCACATATAGTGCTATGTCCATGGCTCACGCTCATGTATTGCGTGAAGATCAAAAAAGTTTTGAAAATGTTAAAGTATGAAACAATGTTTGGCTTGTCATCGGGGTTGTGCATGATTTAAATACTTTGTGTGGTGAAGATAGAGCATAGCCAGACTATATGATTTTGTAGGGATAACTTTCTTTGGCCATGCTATTTTGAGAAGACATAATTGCTTTGTTAGTATGCTTGAAGTATTATTGTTTTTATGTCAATATGAACTTTTGTCTTGAATCTTTTGAATCTGAATATCCATACCACAATTAAGAAGATTTGCATTGAAATTATGCCAAGTAGCACTCCGCATCAAAAATTCTCTTTTTATCATTTACCTACTCAAGGACGAGCAGCCTGATACGTCTCCAACGTATCTATAATTTTTGATTGCTCCATGCTATATTATCTACTGTTTTGGACTATATTGGGCTTTATTTTCCACTTTTATATTATTTTTGGGACTAACCTATTAACCGGAGGCCCAACCCAGAATTGTTTATTTTTGCCTATTTCAGTGTTTCGAAGAAACAGAATATCAAATGGAGTCCAAACGGAATGAAACCTTCAGGAACATGATTTTCTCACCGAACGTGATCCAGGAGACTTGGACCCTACGCCAAGGAACAAAAGAGGCGGTCACGAGGGTGGGGGGGCGCGCCCCTCTGCCTCGTGGGCCCCATGTTGCTCCACCGGCGTACTCCTTCCTCCTATATATACCTACGTACCCCCAAATGATCAGATACGGAGCCAAAAACCTAATTCCACCGCCGCAACTTTCTGTATCCATGAGATCCCATCTTGGGGCCTGTTCCGGAGCTCCGTCGGAGAGGGCCGTCATCACGGAGGGCTTCTACATCATCATAGCCTCTCCGATGAAGTGTGAGTAGTTTACCTCAGACCTTCGGGTCCATAGTTATTAGCTAGATGGCTTCTTCTCTCTTTTTGGATCTCAATACAATGTTCTCCCCCTCTCTTGTGGAGATCTATTCATTGTAATCTTCTTTTTGCGGTGTGTTTGTTGAGACTGATGAATTGTGGGTTTATGATCAAGTCTATCTATGAATATTATTTGAATCTTCTCTGAATTCTTTTATGTATGATTGGTTATCTTTGCAAGTCTCTTAGAATTATCAGTTTGGTTTGGCCTACTAGATTGGTTTTTCTTGCCATGGGAGAAGTGCTTAGCTTTGGGTTCAATCTTGCGGTGTCCTTTCCCAGTGACAGAAGGGGCATCAAGGCACGTATTATATTGTTGCCATCGAGGATAACAAGATGGGGTTTTTATCATATTGCATGAAACTATCCCTCTACATCATGTCATCTTGCTTAAGGCGTTACTCTGTTTTTAACTTAATACTCTAGATGCATGCTGGATAGCGGTCGATGAGTGGAGTAATAGTAGTAGATGCAGGCATGAGTCGGTCTACTTGTCTCGGACGTGATGCCTATATACATGATCATACCTAGATATTCTCATAACTATGCTTAATTCTGTCAATTGCTCAACAATAATTTGTTCACCCACCGTAGAATACTTATGCTCTTGAGAGAAGCCACTAGTGAAACCTATGTCCCCCGGGTCTATTCTCATCATATCAATCTCCATCACTTTATTATTGTTTTGCTTTTTTACTTTGCCTTTTATTTTTCACTTTGCATCTCTATATCAAAAATACCAAAAATATTATCTATCATCTCTATCAGATCTCACTCTCGTAAGTGACCCTGAAGGGATTGACAACCCCTAATCGCGTTGGTTGCGAGGAGCTATTGTTTTTGTGTAGGTACAAGGGACTTGCGTGTAGCCTCCTACTGGATTGATACCTTGGTTCTCAAAAATTGAGGGAAATACTTACGCTACTTTGCTGCATCATCCTCTCCTCTTAGGGGAAATCCAATGCAGTGCTCAAGAGGTAGCATCTTGTCACTCCTTATTCTCCTCATATCGACATCTCACCAAAAACTTGAAAACTTCAATCACACAAAACTTGACGGAACTTCGTGAGATAGGTTAGTATGATAAAAAGAAAACCATTTCACTTTGGTACTGGCAAAGACAAGATTCATAATTGTTTCCACACAATTCCTACTATATCTTATCATTTCTACAATTTATAGTGAGCAATATAAGCCATAGAAACTAGAAAACAAGCAAACTATGCATTGAAAACAGAATCTGTCAAAAACAGAACAGTCTGTAGTAATCTGTACTCCAACCATACTTATGCTACTCCGGAAATTCTGAAAAAATAGTAAAACCTGGGCAATTTGTCTATTAATCTTCTGCAAAAAGAATCAGCATTTTATCAGGCTTCTGTTAAAAATGAGAATTGTTTTCCTGAGCGCAGAAGTTTCTGTTTTCCAGCAAGATCAAATCAACTATCACGGTAAGCCATCCCAAAGGTCTTACTTGGCACTTTATTGAAACCAAAGCAATAAAACATGATTACTACAGTAGCCCAATCATGTGAACACCCAAAAGCAGTAGGTAAAAGTGTTGGGTTGTCTCCCAACAAGCACTTTTCTTTAATGCCTTTTAGCTAGGCATGATGATTTCAATGATGTTCGCATAAAAGATAAGAATTGAAACATAAAGAGAGCATCATGAATCATAAGTTCCTCTCTCATAATAATTTTCAGTAGCATCATGAATAGATTCATCAATATAACCATTACATAAAGAATTCTTTCCATGATCCAAAAGCATAGAAAATTCGAATACTATAAATTGTTCCCACAACAAAAGAGTAATGTTCAGTAAAAGGATAATAAAAATTATGACAATAATTATCACTACTTTTTATAACATAAGTATGATCACAATAATCATCATAAGTAGGAGGCATGCAATCATCATAGCAAATTTGAGCATTCAAAGTAAGGGGACTAAAAAGATCATCTTCATCAGGCATAGCATCTCCAAGCTTGGGACAAACATTAATTGCAGCAAATAAATTATCAAACATTTCATTCTCATCAAACATAGCATCCCCAAGCTTGTGGCTTGGCATATCATAAGCATAATCACTCTCATCATTAATAGTATGAATAGCACCAACGGTATAACAATTGCTATCATCATAATTTCCCAAGTTGGTACCAAAAAGATTTCCAAGATCATAAGTAGTATCATTATCTTCCCAATCATAATTATCACAACAATTAATAGGCATAACAAAATCATCATCAATAGTGCTCTCGGACATTGTGCCATAAGACATAGAATCAGAATCATCATCAAGTGCATCATGCTCCACAATTATTTTTGATTCATTTTCATGAGGCACAACAATAATAGGAGCAACATTATTTGGGAGACATACATTTCTACCTCTATTCTTTCTTCTTTTCTTCTTCTTCACCACACCATGTGTGGGTTTAATTAATATTTTCAAGCTTCTTATTGATGAGATTAGTTGGATAGGAAGCTCCTCCTTGTTACCTGATTCATCATAATAAACACTAGGAGGGTATTGGGAAATATTTTCCCTTTCATTAGTACTCTCTTCATATTCTATTTGTTTTCTTGTCTTTAGATAGTTGGCAATATAAGGATTCTCAATGCAATTTACCGCACAAAACATATAAATTTCCTCTAGATCAAAATCAAGAAATCTCTCGAGATTAAATTTTGGAATACCCTTAGTTATACGTTTCATTTCTTCATACCTCAAAAGAAGACTAAGATCTTTATGATGCTCAAGGGTAATCAAGTTATCACAATTTTTGGACACGATTTGATCATAAAGGAATTTGCTTTGGAGATTTAAATGACCACGTTCATTGCAAAGTTCACAAGGATGGTGAAAAAAATTAAATCTTTCAGCACAATCATCTAGCCTCTCTTCCAACTTTTTCATTTCTAAATATTTATGCTTCTTACAAAATCTATATTCCCTTTTTGGTGTGCAAATGCACTCCAATTCACTCCATAAAAATTGACATGCTTATAAGAAACATTTTTCTCATGACTAGTGCAATAATCATTAGCATTTTGGATATTCAAAGAATTCATACTAAGAACATTGCAATCATGCTCATAATTCAAATATTTTGTGCCAAACATTTTATTGACTTCTTGTTCTAACAATTGAGCACAATTTTCCAAACCATCATTTTCAAGAAAAATATTATAAAGATGATCAATAATATGATGCAACCTCGGTTCCATTTTTTGTAGTTTTATTTTATCAACCAAACTAGTGATAAACAAGAAACTAAAAGATTTGATTGCAGGATCTAAATATATACCTTCAAGCACTAACCTCCCCGGCAACGGCGCCAGAAAAGAGGTTGATGTCTACTACGCAACTTTATTCTTGTAGATTCGTGTTGGGCCTCCAAGCGCAGAGTTTTGTAGGACAGTAGCAATTTTCCCTCAAGTGGATGAACTAAGGTTTATCAATCCATGGGAGGCATAGGATGAAGATGGTCTCTCTCAAACAACCCTGCAATCAAGTACAAGAAATCTCTTGTGTCCCCAACACACCCAATACAATGGCAATTTGTATAGGTGCACTAGTTCAGCGAAGAGATGGTTATAAAAGTGTAATATGGATGGTAGAAATATATTTTTATAATCTGAATAAATAAAAATAGCAAGGTAGCAAATAGTAAACAGGCACAAAAATGGTATTGCAATGCTTGAAAATGAGGCCTAGGGTCCGTACTTACGCTAGTGCAATCTCTCAACAATGTTAATATAATTGGATCATATAACCGTCCCTCAACGTGCAACGAAGAATCACTCCAAAGTTCCTATCTAGCGGAGAACATAAGATGGAATTGTTTGTAGGGTACGAAACCACCACAAAGCTATTCTTTCCGATCAATCTATCCCAGAGTTCGTACTAAAATAACACAAAGCTATTCTTTCCGATCGATTTAACCAAGAGTCCGTACTAAAATAACACCAAAGAAAATTCAGATTCATAATATTCAATCCAACACAAAGTACTTCAAAGAGTGCCCCAAGATTTCTACCGGAGAAACAAAGACAAGAACGTGCATCACCCCTATGCATAGATTACCCCAATGTCACCTAGGGAATCCGCGAGTTGAGTGCCAAAACATATATCAAGTGAATCAATATGATACCCCATTATCACCACGAGTGTTCAATTACAATATATTAAGTGTTCTCAAATCCATAAAAGTATTTAGTCCGATAACAAACGAAATCTCAAAGGGAAAAACTGAATTCATCACAACAAGATAGAGAGGGGAAAACACCATCTGATCTGACTATATTAACAAAGCCCGCGATACATCAAGATCATGACATCTCAAGAACATGAGAGACATATATATATATATATATATAGAGAGAGAGAGAGAGATTAAACACATAGCTACTGGTACAAACCCTCAGCCCGAGGGTGGACTACTCCCTCCTCATCGTCGTGGCCGCCGGGATGATGAAGATGGCCACCTGTGATGATTCCCCCCTTCGGCAAGGTGCCATATAGGGTCTAGAATGGTTTTCTGTGGCTATAGAGGCCCGCGGCGGTGAAACTTCTGATCTAGGTTAACACCGAGGATTTTTGGAACATTTGGGAATTTATAGGGTAAAGAGGGGATGCGGGAGGCCACGGCTGGGCCCCCAAGCGCGCCCTGGTGGGTTGTGCCCCCCTCGGGGCACCCCCAAGGTGCTGCTCTGGCCCATTGGTGGTCTTCTAGTCCATTAAAAATCCACAAAATGTTTCGCGGTGTTTGGACTCCGTTTGATATTGATTTCCTGCGATGTAAAAAACATGCAAAAAACAACAACTAGCACTTGGCACTATGTCAATAGGTTAGTCGCAAAAAATGATATAAAATGACTATAAAATGATTATAAAACATCCAAGAATGATAATATAGCAGCATGGAGCAATCAAAAATTATAGATACGTTGGAGACGTATCAGTCGGTAACGATATTCAACTAGGTATGGAGATAGAGACGATCAAATCTCAGGCAAGTAACATATCGCTGGACAAAGGGAATTGTATACGGGATTAACTGAATCCTTGACATCGTGGTTCAACCGATAAAGATCTTCGTGGAACATGTGGGAACCAATATGGGCATCCATGTCCTGCTATTTGTTATTGACACAAGAGGAGTGTCGTTCATGTCTACATGATTCTCGAACCCGTAAGGTCGCATGCTTAACATTCGGTAGCGCTAGGGTAGTATTGACATATTAATAGTAGAAACTCCAAAGTTTGGGATTCCCGGATGGGATCCGGGGCGTCATGAGGAACTCTGGAATGGTTCGGAGGTAAAGATTTATATATGGAAAGTTGTTGTCGGAGTTCCGGCGAAAAGTCTGATTTTTTTCGTATTGTACCGGGAATTCACCAGAAGGTTCCAGAAATTTTCGGAGGGGTCCGCAAGTCCACGGAGGGCTCCACCACGTCCCATACATTATTATGGGCTGTAGAGGGCGTCCTGGCCTTAATGGGCCAAGGGAACCATCCCCTACAAGCCCTATGCGCATGGGAAGGAGAAACCCTAAGTGGGAGGGAGTCCACTTGCCTTGGGAGGCAAGTTTCCTCCCTTGGACATCTCCCCTCCTTGGAGGAGGGGCTAGGGCTGCGCCCCTAGCCCTCCCACACTCCTATATATTGTGGGGAGGGACGCAAGGGCGGGACGCACCAAACCCAAGCCTCCTCTCTCTTCCGATAAGCCTCCACCTCGATCCGTCATCGCTTGGCGAAGCCCTCTTGGTGTTCCGCTACCATTACCACTACCACGATGTTGTATTGGTTCAGATCTCCTCTCCCTTTCTTGCTGGATCAAGATGGTGAGGACGCCGCCGAGCCGTACGCGTGCTAAACCCGGAGGTGTCGTCCGTTCAGTACAAGATCGAATTGGATCGTGATTGGATCGTGAAGAGTACATCTACATCAACCGCTTTACAAAGGTAACACTTTTGGTCTACAAGGGTATGTAGAAACACTCCACTCTCGTTGCTATGCATCTCCTAGATTGGATCTTGGTTGTTTTGTAGTATTTTTTATTGTCATGCTTCATTCACCATCAGATGTGCCAGTGCACATAGCAGAGGTCAATGTCTACCTTCCATGTGCGCAGACCCTGACCGAGGAGCTATGAAAACTAATGGAGGTTGCCCTATGGGAGTCGTTGCTGTCAGCTGTTGGCATGGAGAGAGAGGCAACCATGAAGGCAGAGGTGGAGGAGTGAGACGTACGTTTGGCGGCTTGGGAGGCTCATGTGTCCGTCGACAGAGAAATTGAAATGGAGCTTTGGTGGGATGCTCGTGCCAAGGCTGAGAGGATGGAGGAAGACGCCAAATGGATGGCCTTGAATGCCAAAGGTTCCATGCGACTCATCTAAGCCTGGAAGTACAAAGATCATGTGTACACTGCGATCGAGGAAGAGTACCTATAGGCGCCGGTTTATTTGACCAGTGGCTTTGTGCTGGCACGTTAGTGACGCGCGAATGAGCACCTCCCCAAATGCGAGTCCAAGGAGAAGGAGATCCCCAACCGCTATGGGAAGAGGCCATCCACCTAGAAAATTGTTGAATAATGAGGATAAGGAAGTCATATGTTTCAAATTATATATTACCATCATCTTTGAAATGTGTTGCTTGTTTGGATAAAGAAGTATTTTTAAAATGTGCAATTCTTGTTCTAGAATGTATGCAATTGTGGAGAAACACATTTCCAATATGTATGCAATTGTTTGTATGTACATAAGTTTTCTAATACATCGAAAGTGGGTGAACTGGGACAAGCTGAAGATCAAAGGTGCTGAGCAAGGAGGCTTTGGCTCCCCCACTACTCCTGGCAAGCTTGCTACATGGACCGTGGTGGACAGCCCAACATCTATACTGAACCAAGATGGTATCCACAGCCTGCAGCAACACCCCCGATGAAGGCCATGAGAGCCCTCTGTGCGCTTGACATGTTTTCTCCTGATGCAAAAGGCCAACCTCCCCCTTCACTGAGTACTATTAGTAAAAATGATGTAATAAGTTTTTTCAACTATTTGCTTGTAAGCTGAGGCCAGCGAGCTTTCATGCATTCTACCATAAGACTCTAATTTGTTTTTCTGCGCTTGTTTCTCTGTTACTGAATGCTTGGTTTCATTTATATGAAGGGAACCGGTGACATGGTCCCTTTACTTTTAAAAAGAAATGCACGTACAAACTACGCTACAATTTTTTACTAAACACACTAACGACGCTAGTTTTTTAAAGATAGTACAAATGTAGACGCTTATGCATACACACATACACTTTGTACTCGATTTTAATGTGTCCTTCCATCAAATGAACATCGCCAGAAAAACTATAGTAGTTTTTTTCGGCCCATCGAAGATGTAACAACGCCCGTCTGGCAACCTAAAGAAGTGACTGCACTAGTGGTTCTGCTTGTCACCATGGCGATGGTGAAGGCTGCACATCGGGCATGCACATGTGATGAGCTGCCTCCTTGTGATGCCCCCGAAATTAACCATGCACTAAACATCCACGCAACATGGACGATCAACATTGGTGACTCACGCTACAATATCACAACACAACTCTACAACTCAAATTTAAACAAAGAAACAATATATATTACAAGCAAGGGTCATAAGACCCGATATTACATCAAGAGTTAGGTATGACTACGGACAAATACAAAGGTGCCTTAAGAAGGTGAAAGCCAACAACGACTCTAGATCAAAAAGGCATAGGCCTCCTGCCTGGGACCTCCTAAATACTCCTAGTCATCAGTCTCCCCATAGTAGTAGGCTCCATCGGGGTAGTAGTAGAGCCATCGGCGGGGTCGGCTAGCTCCGAGGCTCCGTCATCTGATCGCAGCGAACAGGTAGAGGGGGAAAAGGTAGCAAAGCAACCGTGAGTACTCATCCAAAGTACTCACAAGACTTACATCAGATCTATTCTAAGTATGCATCGGTATCAAGGGAAGGGTTTGTGTGAGGACTATACTGCAGAAATGCCATAATAGAAGGAAGACCTAGCCTAACGAAGACTAGTCTCTTGCATCGTCTTGCAGCCACAGAAGAGAGTAGAGTAACATATCATATAGTAACAAGTATATAATAAGAACTCCCAGAGATCCTCCCTTGTCTACCCCGCAAAGAAGCAACCCTGGTGCCATCATATCAGTTTAGTGTCACAAGTATCATGTTCTAGTTGTAGTAGATCAGGATACAACTCCGAGCGTCTGTTACTGTGGAGATGGCTATTATAATAGATTACTTACCTGCAGGGGTGCACCAACTTACCCAACACGCTCGATTAACTTCGGCCGGACACACTTTTCCTGGTCATGCCCGGCCACGGCTGATCGACACACCGTAGTCCTACCAAGGCTCCGCGGAGAGGTCCCCATTGGTCTACATCCTAAGCGTGAAGGGGTTATTCGGCTGCTCACCCTGTGACAGCCTAGATTTTTCTTCACTCTTTTTTCGGACTTGGCTTCTCTCTTTTTCTGGACTTGGTTTTCACCGTGGTTTCTGCCCTGATTTGATTTGGGTTTTCAATCATTTCAAATGGACTTGTCACTTGGGCATAACCTTGACTTTCACCCAAGTGACCTATCTACCTTATTCTTTCAACAAATTCCCAAAATAATCAACTGAATATTTTTCCTAAAAGAAAAATATTCATTTTCCTCTCTGAAACTCACTTCAAAAACTTGTGCTCCAAAGCAACCTCAATTTTTCTTGCTCAGAAAAATCCGAGATAAATCATGAATATTCTTAAAACCCTGGCACACCTTCCCATGCAAAAATATTGTACCACTTTTTGGAATATTTTTGCTGTAGAAAATCATTTATCTTCTGACCTAAAATCCTAGTTTGTACAACAAGTACATTTTTCCTTGAGCTTTTAGCCTTGACCTTTCTTGAGCTTAAACACCCTCCTAAGAAACCCTAAACCCCAGGAGATCAGCCCTAATGGCCTTCTAGAAGGTGGCCAAACTTGGCGACCAAGTTTCTGGTCAGAAACTTGCCAGCTTAGTTGAGTCCAATCTGGTCGGCCTGGGCATAAGCCATCACCTCTCCTAGACGTAACACTGCACTGTCGAGAGCGTAGACAAGGTTTGGCCGCTCCTGGACGTCGTTTTGACCATGCCAGCTTGGTGACCGCACGAGGACACGGTGCCTGGCAGCGTCTCGACGCGCTCTGGCTGTCGCCTTGCCCTCTATTTCGCGCGTGCTCGTTCTAGCGCTCGCCGCCGACTGGCGCACCGCTCCACAAGCCTCGACCCATCACCCTTGACCGCTCACTGGTGCTTGCTGACGCCGGAGCTGCCGCAACAAGCACGGGCGCGTCGCGTCCAAAACGCCATAGTGCGCGCGTGCACTTGTCCTCATCTCCAACCGCCTCCTGTGCTCGTCCGTGAGCGTGGGCAAGCTCCTGCGTTAACGCTGAGCCCTTTCCCTCACATTGGATCTTCTCGTCGACGTTCGTCACGTGTCCAGAGCACTCCGGCGGTGAAACGTTCCCCCCTCTGGTCCGACTATATATAGCGCGCCCCTCCTCGTTTTCGAGCCAAGCACCACTCCACCCAACCTCCACGAACACGTAGACGAGCAGAAGCTCGGTCGGGCAGACCTCTGGCCGTCGCCCCGACCAGAGGACTCGAGCGATCCCCGCAGGCCAGCCGCCGCTCTCCAGGGCCTCTCGAGCTCAAGCAGCTGCTTGGGCGGGGCCTTGGTGCTCTGTTGGTGCTGTCTGGACACCGCCAAGCCCTCGGAGCCGCCCCTAGCCGTCATCTTCCCCCTCTTCGGCGAACTCCGTCCGCCACCGAAGCTTGCAAGCTCGAGCGCGAGCCACTTTGTCCACCTCTCGCCAAGCCATGGGTACGGGCAGGTGCGTGTCGAGCCCCGCTTCAATCCTATCCCTCTAGCCTAGCCCCAAAGCCCCTCGTCGTCGGCGTGAGCTCCGGCGAAGCGCCGCCCCCCTCTGATCTCGATCCCCCTCTCTCTCCTAACGGGCGGGGCCTAGTGTCAGCCTCACCACTCGCGCCCGAAGCAGTACGAGTGGAGGCGCACTCCCACTTTAAGCTTTCGACGTCACCCCCTGGTTTCTGTTTAATTCAAATTTAATTCAGAAATTTGACTAAACTTTGACCAACCACCATTTCTAAACCATAAGTCCAAATGAATTGATTCTTTTTGCATTGTCTTTGTTACAGAAAGCTCTAGCAGCACACCAAAGGGTGGATTTTTCTCTGCTGTCTAGAATTTCTGGTGATTTTCAGAATGTGTTTTGGCATTTATTTTTGTGGTTTTAAATTCTTTTTCAGAAGGAGAAGCTTTTCTTGAAGCAAACCAAGAGGGGTGTGATCCTCCTTTACACTAAGGCAAGCCACACCAGCATTTGGATGGTGTTATTTCAATATCTATGATTTTCTACTTGAATATGAGTTCTTATTTGCATTAAAAATTTGATAAATAATTTTGGTAAATTGCTAGTTACTTTACTCTGCTAGATGTGCTTGTTTTAGTTACTGGTTGAATGCATGAACTTGTTTGGTTAATTAGAGTAAGAGTTGCACTATGCATATTGCTATGGAAATTAATGGTAGTATTTTTTTACTAAGTGATATTTTCATTTAATAAAGAACTGATAAAAATTTGGCTTGATGATGAAAATGAGTTATAACCAGAGAGTTTTGATCTTTAGTGTTGTAAGATAATTATGTGGTTAAGTTTGATCCATGAATATGAGTTATTTGCCTTGCATGACGAGTAGTTGCATGAAAATTTGTATATCATGTTATTGATAAAAAGTTTTCTTTATCAAAGTTAAATTGGATTAAGTTCAACTTGAATATGATGTTGATCACATCATGGTGCCACTGAATCGGGTTTTAATTCAGTGCGACCACATTTACCTAATGGGAAGGTCTTAATCCGGTCCTTTGTTGTGGCTCTCACCGGTGCCTCCCGCGAGGGAAGGTTATGGGTGTGCATACCCTGGCCCGGTAAGCAGACATAACCTTGTGTGCTCGTTTTTGTTTTTATGGTACCTTGTCCCCGTTTGCGACCGTTTTGCCATGACGGTGGCCGTTGGTGTCTTTGGTAGACACGGGGCCACCCAAGACTTAGCCCTGAGAGGGAGATGGTCGGAGTGGCCGGGGAGAGTGCATGACAAAGGGAGGGTTTTGTCGGAATACTTTGGTCCACTCGAATGGGAGTGCGAGGCCAGGTATTCCGTAGTGTGGGTAAAGTGCGCTACCTCTGCAGAGTGTATTTAATCTATCGATAGCCGCGCCCTCGGTTATGGGCAAGACTCGGGAGTAAGTCACACCATGGATCAACTTTTATAATAAATCTTGCAAACTAAGTGATTGTTGTGATGCATTGTTTCGTGATGAATCTTGAACACTCGAGGTGTTCATGAGTAATTGGTTTCAGGTATGACCCCTGCATGGTCACCGTTTGGTTACGAGGTAACCGTCTGGTAAGCGAGTCTGTGTGACTCGGTGCACTGTTTGGCTGCATTGCATCTATAGTATTTCTTGCATTGATTTAACCTGATTAATTATCGTGATATTGTCTGTCATCGTGCTTATGTTTGTTGTGAGCTTGCAAGTACATTCAATGTACTGATCTGGCATGTTATATCAGCTTTCTGGCAAGTCGATTCGCATCGGAGCGCATCTCGTGTCTTGGCCGTGTCCACGTCGGTGTCCCTGTGCTATGGAGTTCCACTTCGTCATTCTTCCGCTGCCGCGTAGTTCGTGTGATCGACGCCCCAGCCATGTTCATTAAATAATGTACATACTGTCCAGCAGCACCGTGTGTGCCGCTTGGCCTCGTATCTCGATGTAATATCAGACCTATGTATTCCGCTAGTATCAATAAAGCGGTTGTTTCTGTACTATGTTGTTGTGTATTGCCAGAAGACTCGATCTCTGGGCTGGTAATGCAGGGTAAACCGGTTGCTCTGAGCCGGGGTGCCACAACGCTTGGTATCAGAGCCGCGCTGATTGTAGGACACACTAGATCGGTAGTGCGTTAGTAAAACGGTAGATAGCTTCATTTGAGTGCCGGTAGTCATAGAAATTGGTTGTGCATTGCATGCATGTTTAATTGTTGTTATTACTAACCGTATGGTTTGTGAGTGTAGATGGCACCAGTACCATTCTTGTACCATCCTGAGCCAGCTCCGTACACATTGCCGCACCTGCTTCAGAACGTGTGGCGATGACTCTACCTAGAGGGTGCTGATCCGGAGTACCGGGTGTATCACGAGCATCTGGCTGGTGCATTGTCTGAGTATTATGCTGATGTCACTCTACACCACAGTTCCCCTTTCGGCGCTTACACTCGTTCGACTAAGGTTGGTCTTGCTTCTATGCCATCTCAGGCGGTTCAGTTTGCTGCTCTCGAGGCTCTTGTAGGCTCGCGCTACAACGAGGTTCGCATGCACACCCACCCTGGTCTTTTCTACTACCCATCTCTGCACGAGAATGGGCGTATCCGCTTTCCCTTGATTAATCCAGCATGCGATCGTCCCACTAGCCATCTTTCTCGCTACATCACTACTAGTTATCTCCTTAACTACGAGTTAGCTCAGGAGCTTACACGCGCTCGCGCAGCTCTCGTGGATGCTCGTATGAGGAACCCTCTGCCCGCTGTCATCTATACTTCTGCTCCTGTTTCTTCCCCCTCCGCTCCCCCGACGACCTCGCAGGGTACCGTTAACCCTTTGACGGTGAACCCTCGCAGTGCTCCTGCTGCATGGTCTTCCCTTGTCACTACTCCTGCTGCTCCTATGCTTCAATCCCATCCCCTGCCTGCCCCTGAGGGAGAGCCGTCAAGGGAGCGTCGTCGCGTCTCTCATGATCCGGAGGTCTCCGTTATTAGTTCAGGATCAGAGTCCGGCTCCGGAGATGAGCCTACAGCAGCACCGACCGAGCAGTAGACCGTTAGTGTATCGCTGTAGTCATGAGCATGATGTATGGCTGTAATCGCACTTGTCATGATGCGTAGTTTCATGTACGAGGGTAGTAGGCCCGTTGTGATGTTTACTTTCATGTTGGTACCATGTATAATTATGTTGGACTCTTTTATTCACCTTGGTTTTTATTCGCTGCTTTCTTCCGGGATTTGTCATTGGCTTTTTCCCTCATTTTGGACTTTTCTCATCATGGTTGCTATGTATTGGGAAAACGAAAAATAGGATGACGCATGGAGGCAGCAGCAGCCATGCTTGTGAGGATGTCCCTGTCCGTCGCTCTGCAAGACATGTAGGACATTCCCCCGAGCCATATCAGCCACCTCCGCCTCCACCACCACAACCTCCTTCCACCGAGCAAATCATGTGAATGTTTGAAGAAAGAAGGAGCAACTATCTTCTGGAAATACTAAAAAGTGTACAAGTTATGGTTGGGAAGAATGGACACCAGAATGGACATCACTCCAAGCTGTCAGATTTTCAGCGAACCAATCCTCCCAGCTTCAACCAAGTAATTGATCCATTGGACGCCGACGACTGGCTAAGGACCATTGAGAGGAAGCTAGAGATTGCTCGCACTAAAGAAGGATACAAGGTTCCCTTCGCAACGCATTATCTCGAAGGAGCTGCCGCTATATGGTGGGATAATGCTAAGGCAATATGGCCCGCGGACGAGAAAATTACTTGGACAAAATTCAAGGATCATTTCCGCAAGTATCATATTCCCACCGGGATCATGAAGATCAAGCAGCGCGAATTTCTCGCTCTCACTCAAGGCAGTGCGACCGTCAACGAGTATCTAAACAAATTCAACCATTTGGCCCACTATTCTCTCCACGATGTTGCCACAGAAGAGCAGAAGATCGACCGGTTTCTTGGAGGCCTGAATCAGCATCTCAGGTGCACTCTCAGCATGTTTGATTTCCAAACTTCCTAACTCTGGCGAACAAGGCCCTCATCGCAGAAAGGGAACACAAGCTCCTGCACGACAACAAGCCAGCTGTTAATGACCACAAGCGCAAATTCGAGCCGAAGAAGGATATGCAACCAGTGCAAAAGGCTCGTACTTGGCAGCAGACTCAGCTGGAGTACAAACCCAATTGGCACCAGAACGTCAACAAGACTACTACCCAAGTCAAGAATGTCGTGACCAGCCCGGTGCGCGATGATTGTCAGCGCAACAATTCGTGCTTCAGCTGTGGCCAACCCAGACACTACGCCCGCCAGTGTCCCAAGACCGCCAAGCATGTAGCTCCATTTCAGCGGCAAGTCAACTACATGGAGCCGTATTCCGCCGGGATATGATCCAAGGGCAAATTCATCACATCTCCGCAGACGAAGCCGAAGAGGACCCGGAAGTCGTCATTGGTATGTTTCTTGTTAATGACATACCTGCCGTAATTTTATTTGACTCTGGGGCTTCCCACTCTTTTATTTCGTGGAGTTTTGCTTCCCAAAACAATTTTCCTTGCTCGATTTTGGGAAAGTACATGCTGGTACAATCCCCGGGATCCCAACTCAGAAGCAATCTCGTCTGTCGAAATTTGGAAATTGACATCAAAGGCGTCAAGTTTCCAACCTCGTTGATAATCATCGACTCCAACAAATTGGATGTCATTCTGGGCATGAATTGGTTAACCCAATACCAAGTCTGCATCAGTTGTGCGACCAGAGAAGTTACCCTGAAAAATATGGAAGATCGCACCACAAGTTTTTATGCCCGCAAGCGCATCCCCACGAAAGATATGGTTTTCGCAGCCATGGCAGAAGAGGTGGAATTAATACCAGTGGTCACTGAGTATCCAGACGTATTTCCTGAAGAATTACCCGGCATGCCACCAGACTGAGAATTGGAGTTTGCTATTGACCTGGTGCCTGGAACCACTCCGATACATAAGAAATATTATCAGATGCCTTCCTCAGAATTGGTGGAATTGAAGAAACAACTGGATGAGATGCTGCAGAAAGGATACATTCGTCCAAGCTCTTCACCATGGGGATCACCAGCAATCTTCGTGGACAAAAAGGATGGCAGTCTACGAATGTGCGTAGACTACCGATAGCTGAATGTCGTCACCATTAAAAACAAGTATCCACTGCCAAGGATTGACGATCTGTTTGATCAACTCAGTGGGGCCAAAGTATTCTCAAAAATTGATTGGTGGACTGGATATTATCAACTCAAGATAAAGAAGGAAGATATTCCTAAGACCGCGTTCACCACTCGGTACGGTCTTTATGAATACACCGTTATGTCCTTCGGCCTCACCAACGCCCCTGCCTTCCTTATGTTGGGTTTCGTAGTAATTTCAAAAAATTTCCTACGCACACGCAAGATCATGTGATGCATAGCAATGAGAGGGGAGAGTGTTGTCTACGTACCCACGCAGACCGACTACGGAAGCGTTGGCACAACATAGAGGAAGTAGTCGTACATCTTCACGATCCAACCGATCAAGCACCGAAACTACGGCACCTCCGAGTTCGAGCACACGTTCAGCTCGATGACGATCCCCGGACTCCGATCCAGCAAAGTGTCGGGGAAGAGTTCTGTCAGCACGACGGCGTGGTGACGATCTTGATGCACTACGGCAGCAGGGCTTCGCCTAAACTCCGCTACAGTATTATCGAGGAATATGGTGGCTGGGGGCACCGCACACGGCTAAGGAATAGATCATGTGGATCAACTTGTTGTGTTCTAGGGTGCCTCTGCCTCAGTATATAAAGGACTAGAGGGGGGAGGCTGGCCGGCCAAGGTGTGGCGCGCCAGGAGAGTCCTACTCCCTCTGGGAGTAGGATTCCCCCCCAATCCTAGTTGGAATAGGATTCGCGGATGGGGGAAAAGAGAGAGAGGGGGCCGGCCACCTCTCCTAGTCCTAATAGGACTAGGGGAAGGGGGAGGCGCGCAGCCCATGTAGGGCTGCCTCTTCTCTTTTCCACTAAGGCCCATCATGGCCCATTTAGCTCCCCGGGGGTTCCGGTAACCTTCCCGGTACTCCGGTAAAATCCCGATTTCACCCGGAACACTTCCGATATCCAAACATAGGCTTCCAATATATCAATCTTTACGTCTCGGCCATTTCGAGAATCCTCGTCATGTCCGTGATCACATCCGGGACTCCGAACAACCTTTGGTACATCAAAATGCCTAAACTCATAATATAACTATCATCGTAACCTTAAGCGTGCGGACCCTACGGGTTCGAGAACAATGTAGACATGACCGAGACACGTCTCCGGTCAATAACCAATAGCGGGACCTGGATGCCCATATTGGCTCCTACATATTCTACGAAGATCTTTATCTGTCAGACCGCATAACAACATACGTTGTTCCCTTTGTCATCGGTATGTTACTTGCCCGAGATTCGATCGTCGGTATCCAATACTGTTGGAAATATGCCCTAGAGGCAATAATAAAAGTATTATTATGATATTTCCTTGTTCATGATAATCGTTTATTATCCATGCTAGAATTGTATTGATAGGAAACTCAGATACATGTGTGGATACATAGACAACACCATGTCCCTAGTAAGCCTCTAGTTGACTAGCTCGTTAATCAATAGATGGTTACGGTTTCCTGACCATGGACATTGGATGTCGTTGATAACGGGATCACATCATTAGGAGAATGATGTGATGGACAAGACCCAATCCTAAGCCTAGCACAAAAGATCGTGTAGTTCGTTTGCTAGAGCTTTGCCAATGTCAAGTATCTCTTCCTTTTGACCATGAGATCGTGTAACTCCTGGATACCGTAGGAGTGCTTTGGGTGTATCAAACGTCACAACGTAACTGGGTGACTATAAAGGTACACTACAGGTATCTCCGAAAGTATCTATTGTTTTATGCGGATCGAGACTGGGATTTGTCACTCCGTGTAAACGGAGAGGTATCTCTGGGCCCACTCGGTAGGACATCATCATATGCGCAATGTGACCAAGGAGTTGATCACGGGATGATGTGTTACGGAACGAGTAAAGTGACTTGCCGGTAACGAGATTGAACAAGGTATTGGATACCGACGATCAAATCTCGGGCAAGTAACATACCGATAGACAAAGGGAATTGAATACGGGATTGATTAAGTCCTTGACATCGTGGTTCATCCGATGAGATCATCGTGGAACATGTGGGAGCCATCATGGGTATCCAGATCCCGCTGTTGGTTATTGACCGGAGAACGTCTCGGTCATGTCTGCATGTCTCCCGAACCCGTAGGGTCTACACACTTAAGGTTCGATGACGCTAGGGTTATAAAGGAAGCTTGTATGTGGTTACCGAATGTTGTTCGGAGTCCCGGATGAGATCCCGGACGTCACGAGGAGTTCCGGAATGGTCCGGAGGTAAAGATTTATATATGGGAAGTCCTGTTTTGGACACCGGAAGAGTTTCGGGGTTTATCGGTATTGTACCGGGACCACCGGGAGGGTCCCGGGGGTCCACCAAGTGGGGCCACCTGCCCCAGAAGGTTGCGTGGGCCAAGTGTGGGAGGGGACCAGCCCCTAGGAGGGCTGGTGCGCCCCCCACAAGGGGGCCAAGGCGCAAGAGAGAGTGGGAGGGGGCAAACCCTAGTCCAGATGGGCCTTAAGGCCCATATTGGTGCGCCTCCCTCTCCTCTCCCCCCTTGGCTGCCTCCCCTTTGCCATCTAGGGCTGGCCGCACCCCTTGGGGGTGGGAAACCCTAAAGGGGGCGCAGCCCCCCCTTCCCCCTATATATAGATGAGGTTTGGGGCTGCCATACACATGAGTTCTCTCCCTCTTGGTGCAGCCCTACCTCTCTCCCTACTCCTCCTCTCCCATGGTGCTTGGCGAAGCCCTGCGGGATTGCCACGCTCCTCCACCACCACCACGCCGTTGTGCTGCTGTTGGATGGAGTCTTCCTCAACCTCTCCCTCTCCCCTTGCTGGATCAAGGCGTGGGAGACGTCACCGGGCTGTACGTGTGTTGAACGCGGAGGTGCCGTCCGTTCGGCACTTGATCATCGGTGATCTGAATCACGACGAGTACGACTCCATCAACCCCGTTCACTTGAACGCTTCCGCTTAGCGATCTACAAGGGTATGTAGATGCACTCCCCTTTCTACTCGTTGCTGGTCTCTCCATAGATAGATCTTGGTGATATTCGTAGGAAAAATTTTGAATTTCTGCTACGTTCCCCAACAGTGGCATCATGAGCTAGGTCTATTGCGTAGATTCTTTGCACGAGTAGAACACAAAGTAGTTGTGGGCGTTGATGTTGTTCAATATGCTTACCGTTACTAGTCCAATCTTGTTTCGACGGTATTGTGGGATGAAGCGGCCCGGACCGACCTTACACGTACTCTTACGTGAGACAGGTTCCACCGATTGACATGCACTTGGTGCATAAGGTGGCTAGCGGGTGCCAGTCTCTCCCACTTTAGTCGGAACAGATTCGATGAAAAGGGTCCTTATGAAGGGTAAATAGCAATTGGCATATCACGTTGTGGTCTTGCGTAGGTAAGAAACGTTCTTGCTAGAAACCCATAGCAGCCACGTAAAACATGCAACAACAATTAGAGGACGTCTAACTTGTTTTTGCAGGGTATGCTATGTGATGTGATATGGCCAAGGGATGTGATGAATGATATATGTAATGTATGAGATTGATCATGTTCTTGTAATAGGATTCACGACTTGCATGTCGATGAGTATGACAACCGGCAGGAGCCATAGGAGTTGTCTTTATTTTCTGTATGACCTGCGTGTCATTGAAGAACGCCATGTAAATTACTTTACTTTATTGCTAAACACGTTAGCCATAGAAGTAGAAGTAGTCGTTGGCGTGACAACTTCATGAAGACACGATGATGGAGATCATGATGATGGAGATCATGGTGTCATGCCGGTGACAAGATGATCATGGAGCCCCGAAGATGAAGATCAAAGGAGCTATATGATATTGGCCATATCATGTCACTACTCTTATTTGATTGCATGTGATGTTTATCATGTTTATACATCTTATTTGCTTAGAACGACGGTAGTAAATAAGATGATCCCTCATTAAAAATTTCAAGAAGTGTTCTCCCCTAACTGTGCACCGTTGCTACAGTTCGTCGTTTCGAAGCACCACGTGATGATCGGGTGTGATAGATTCTTACGTTCACATACAACGGGTGGAAGACAGTTTTACACAGCGAAAACACTTAGGGTTAACTTGACGAGCCTAGCATGTACAGACATGGCCTCGGAACACGGAGACCGAAAGGTCGAGCATGAGTCGTATAGAAGATACGATCAACATGAAAATGTTCACCGATGATGACTAGTCCGTCTCACGTGATGATCGGACACGGCCTAGTTTGACTCGGATCATGTAATCACTTAGATGACTAGAGGGATGTCTATCTGAGTGGGAGTTCATAAGATGAACTTAATTATCTTGAACATAGTCAAAAGACCTTTTGCAAATTATGTCGTAGCTCACGCTATAGTTCTACTGTTTTAGATATGTTCCTAGAGAAAATTATAGTTGAAAGTTGATAGTAGCGATTATGCGATCAGTAGAAAGCTTATGTCCTTAATGCACCGCTCAGTGTGCTGAACCCCAACGTCGTTTGTCGATGTTACGAACATCGGACATACACGTTTTGATAACTACGTGATAGTTCAATTAATGGTTTAAGTAGAGGCACCAAAGACGTTTTCGAAACGTCACGGAACATATGAGATGTTTCGAGGGCTGAAATTGGGATTTCAGGCTCGTGCCCACGTCAAGAGGTATGAGACCTCCGACAATTTTCTTAGCCAGCAAACTAAGGGAGAAAAGCTCAATCGTTGAGCTTGTGATCAGATTGTCTGAGTGCAAACAATCACTTGAATCAAATGGGAGTTGATCTTCCAGATAAGATAGTGATGTTTCCCCAAAGTCATTGCCACCAAGCTGCTAGAACTTCGTGATGAACTATAACATATCAGGGATAGATATGATGATCCTTGAGGTATTCGCGATGTTTTGACACCGCGAAAGTAGAAATCAAGAAGGAGCATCAATTGTTGATGGTTGGTGAAACCACTAGTTTCAAGAAGGGCAAGGGCAAGAAGGGATACTTCATGAAACGGCAAATCAGCTGCTGCTCTAGTGAAGAAACCCAAGGTTGAACCCAAACCCGAGACTAAGTGCTTCTGTAATAAGGGGAACAACCACTGGAGCAGCATTACCCTAGATACTTGGTAGATGAGAGGGCTGGCAAGGTCGATAGAAGTATATTGGATATACATTATGTTAATGTGTACTTTACTAGTACTCCTAGTAGCACCAGGGTATTGGATACCGGTTCGGTTGCTAAGTGTTAGTAACTCGAAATAAAAGCTACGGAATAAGCGGAGACTAGCTAAAGGTGAGCTGACGATATATGTTGGAAGTGTTTCCAAGTTTGATATAATCAAACATCGCACGTTCCCTCTACCATCAAGATTAGTATTGAACCTGAATGGTTTATTGAATCTCGATCGTAGTGATACACATTTTCATGCCAAAAGATATAAGATAGTAATGATAGTACCACTTACTTGTGGCACTGCCATGTAAGTCATAATGGTATAAAACGCATGAAGAAGCTCCATGTATGATGGATCTTTGGGCTCACTCGTTTTTGAAAAGTTTGAGACATGCGAACCATGTCTATTGGTGTATACGCATGAAGAAACTCCATGCAAATGGACCGTTTGGACTCACTTGATTTTGAATCACTTGAGATATGCAAATCATACCACATAGGCAAGATGACTGAAAAGCCTCGGTTTCAATAAGATGGAACAAGATAGCAACTTGTTGGAAGTAACACATTTTGATGTGTGCAGTCCAATAAGTGCTGAGGCATGCAGTGAATATCGTTATGTTCTTACTTCACAGATGATTCGAGTAGATGTTGAGAATATTTACTTGGTGAAACACAAGTCTGAATTATTGAATGGTTCAAGTAATTTCAGAGAAGATCATTGTGACAAGAGGATAAAATGTCTATGATATGATCATAGAGATGAATATCTGAGTTACGAGTTTTGGCACACAATTTAGACATTGTGGAAATTGTTTCACAATTAATACCGCCTGGAACACCATAGTGTGATGGTGTGTCCGAACATCATAGTTGCACCCTATTGGATATGGTGCGTGCCATGATGTCTCTTATCGAATTACCACTATCGTTCATGGGTTAGGCATTAGAGACAACCACATTCACTTTAAATAGGGCACCACATAATTCCGTTGAGATGACACCGTATGAATTATGGTTTAGAGAAACCTAAGTTGTCGTTTCTTAAAGGTTTGGGGCTGCGACGCTTATGTGAAAAAGTTTCAGGATTAAGCTCGAACCCAAAGCGGATAAAATGCATCTTCATAGGACACCCAAAATAGTTGGGTATACCTCCTAATTCAGATCCGAAAGCAATATGGATTGTTTCTTGAATCGGGTCCTTTCTCGAGGAAAGGTTTCTCTCGAAAGAGTTGAGTGGGAGGATGGTGGAGACTTGATGAGGTTATTGAACCGTCTCTTCAACTAGTGTATGGCAGGGCACAGGAAGTTGTTCCTGTGGCACCTACACCAATTGAAGTGGAAGCTTATGATATTGATCATGAAACTTCGGATCAAGTCACTACCAAACCTCGTAGGACGACAAGGACACGTACTACTTCGGAGTGGTAAGGTGATCCTGTCTTGAAGGTCATGTTGCTAGACAACAATGAACCTACGAGCTATGGAGAAGCGATGGTGGGCCCGAATTCCGACAAATGGTTAGAAGCCATGGAATCCGAGATAGTATCCATATATCAGAACAAAGCATGGACTTTGATGGACTTGCCCGATGATCGGCAATCCATTGAGATAAATGGATCTTTTAAGAAGAAGACGGACGTGGATGGTAATGTCACCATCTATGAAGCTCGACTTGTGGCGAAGTGTTTTCCGACAAGTTCAAGGAGTTGACTACGATGAGATTTTCTCACTCGTAGCGATGCTTAAAGTCCGTCGGAATCATGTTAGCATTAGCTGCATTTATGAAATCTGGCAGATGGATGTCAAGACAAGTTTCCTTACTAGTTTTCGTAAGGAAAGGTTGTATGCAATACAATCAGAAAAGTTTTGTCGATCCTAAGGATGCTAAAAGGTATGCTAGCTCCAGCGATCCTTCTAAGGACTGGAGTGAGCATCTCGGAGTTGGAATGTATGCTTTGATGATGATCAAAGATTTTTGGGTTTGTACAAAGTTTATGAGAAACTTGTATTTCCAAAGAAGTGAGTGGGAGCACTATAGAATTTCTGATGAGTATATGTTGTTGACATATTGTTGATCAGAAATGACGTAGAATTTCTGGAAAGCATATAGGGTTATTTTGAAAGTGTTTTTCAATGGAAAGCCTGGATTAAGCTACTTGAACATTGAGCATCAAGATCTATAAGGATAGATCAAAATGCTTAATAATACTTTCAAATGAGCACATACCTTGACATGATCTTGAAGGTGTTCAAGATGGACCAGTCAAAGAAGGAGTTCTTGCCTAAGTTGTAAGGTACGAAGTTAAGACTTAAAGCTCGACCACGGCAGAATAGAGAGAAAGGACGAAGGTCGTCCCCTATGCTTAAGACGTAGGCTCTTCAGTATGCTATGCTGTGTACCGCACCTGAAGTGTGCCTTGCCATGAGTCAGTCAAGGGGTACAAGAGTGATCCAAGAATGGCTCACAGGACAGCGGTCAAAGTTATCCTTAGTAACTAGTGGACTAAGGAATTTTCTCGATTATGGAGGTGGTAAAAGAGTTCGTCGTAAAGGGTTACGTCGATGCAAGCTTAACACCTATCCGGATAGCTCTGAGTAGAGATACCGGATACGTATAATGGAGCAACAATTTAGAATAGCTCCAAGTAGAACAGTTATTTGGAATAGCTCCAAATAGAACGTGGGAGCTGCATCTAGGAGATGACATAGAGATTTGTAAAGCACACACGGATCTGAAAGGTTCAGACCCGTTGACTATAACCTCTCTCACAAGCATAACATGATCAAACCCAGAACTCATCGAGTGTTAATCACATGGTAAATGTGAACTAGATTATTGACTCTAGTAAACTCTTTGGGTGTTAGTCACATGGGGATGTGACCTTGAGTGTTAATCACATATCGATGTGAACTAGATTATTGACTCTAGTGCAAGTGGGAGACTGTTGGAAATATGCTCTAGAGGCAATAATAAATTGATTATTATTATATTTCCTTGTTCATGATAATCGTTTATTATCCATGCTAGAATTGTATTGATAGGAAACTCAGATACATGTGTGGATACATAGACAACACCATGTCCCTAGTAAGCCTCTAGTTGACTAGCTCGTTAATCAATAGATGGTTACGGTTTCCTGACCATGGACATTGGATGTCGTTGATAACGGGATCACATCATTAGGAGAATGATGTGATGGACAAGACCCAATCCTAAGCCTAGCACAAAAGATCGTGTAGTTCGTTTGCTAGAGCTTTGCCAATGTCAAGTATCTCTTCCTTTTGACCATGAGATCGTGTAACTCCTGGATACCGTAGGAGTGCTTTGGGTGTATCAAACGTCACAACGTAACTGGGTGACTATAAAGGTACACTACAGGTATCTCCGAAAGTATCTATTGTTTTATGCGGATCGAGACTGGGATTTGTCACTCCGTGTAAACGGAGAGGTATCTCTGGGCCCACTCGGTAGGACATCATCATATGCGCAATGTGACCAAGGAGTTGATCACGGGATGATGTGTTACGGAACGAGTAAAGTGACTTGCCGGTAACGAGATTGAACAAGGTATCGGTATACCGACGATCGAATCTCGGGCAAGTAAAATACCGCTAGACAAAGGGAATTGTATACGGGATCGATTGAGTCCTTGACATCGTGGTTCATCCGATGAGATCATCGTGGAACATGTGGGAGCCATCATGGGTATCCAGATCCCGCTGTTGGTTATTGACCGGAGAACGTCTCGGTCATGTCTGCATGTCTCCCGAACCCGTAGGGTCTACACACTTAAGGTTCGATGACGCTAGGGTTATAAAGGAAGCTTGTATGTGGTTACCGAATGTTGTTCGGAGTCCCGGATGAGATCCCGGACGTCACGAGGAGTTCCGGAATGGTCCGGAGGTAAAGATTTATATATGGGAAGTCCTGTTTTGTACACCGGAAGAGTTTCGGGGTTTATCGGTATTGTACCGGGACCACCGGGAGGGTCCCGGGGGTCCACCAAGTGGGGCCACCTGCCCCAGAAGGTTGCGTGGGCCAAGTGTGGGAGGGGACCAGCCCCTAGGAGGGCTGGTGCGCCCCCCACAAGGGCGCCAAGGCGCAAGAGAGAGTGGGAGGGGGCAAACCCTAGTCCAGATGGGCCTTAAGGCCCATATTGGTGCGCCTCCCTCTCCTCTCCCCCCTTGGCCGCCTCCCCTTTGCCATCTAGGTCTGGCCGCACCCCTTGGGGGTGGGAAACCCTAAAGGGGGCGCAGCCCCCCCTTCCCCCTATATATAGATGAGGTTTGGGGCTGCCATACACATGAGTTCTCTCCCTCTTGGTGCAGCCCTACCTCTCTCCCTACTCCTCCTCTCCCATGGTGCTTGGCGAAGCCCTGCGGGATTGCCACGCTCCTCCACCACCACCACGCCATTGTGCTGCTGTTGGATGGAGTCTTCCTGAACCTCTCCCTCTCCCCTTGCTGGATCAAGGCGTGGGAGACGTCACCGGGCTGTACGTGTGTTGAACGCGGAGGTGCCGTCCGTTCGGCACTTGATCATCGGTGATCTGAATCACGACGAGTACGACTCCATCAACCCCGTTCACTTGAACGCTTCCGCTTAGCGATCTACAAGGGTATGTAGATGCACTCCCCTTTCTACTCGTTGCTGGTCTCTCCATAGATAGATCTTGGTGATATTCGTAGGAAAAATTTTGAATTTCTGCTACGTTCCCCAACAAATACCTAGTTCAATGTCGTTACCGGCAAGTCTCTTTACTCGTTCTGTGATACATCATCCCGCAACTAACTCATTAGTTGCAATGCTTGCAAGGCTTATGTGATGTGTATTACCGAGAGGGCCCAGAGATACCTCTCCGACAATCGGAGTGACAAATCCTAATCTCGAAATACGCCAACCCAACATCTACCTTTGGAGACACCTGTAATGCTCCTTTATAATCACCCAGTTACGTTGTGACGTTTGGTAGCACCCAAAGTGTTCCTCCGGCAAACGGGAGTTGCATAATCTCATAGTCATAGGAACATGTATAAGTCATGAAGAAAGCAATAGCAACATACTAAACGATCGGGTGCTAAGCTAATGGAATGGGTCATGTCAATCAGATCATTCTCTTAATGATGTGATCCCGTTAATCAAATAACAACTCATTGTTCATGGTTAGGAAACATAACCATCTTTGATTAACGAGCTAGTCAAGTAGAGGCATACTAGTGACACTTTGTTTGTCTATGTATTCACACATGTATTATGTTTCCGGTTAATACAATTCTAGCATGAATAATAAACATTTATCATGATTATAAGGAAATAAATAATAACTGTATTATTGCCTCTAGGGCATATTTCCTTCAGTCTCCCACTTGCACTAGAGTCAATAATCTAGTTCACATCGCCATGTGATTTAACAGCAATAGTTCACATCACCATGTGATTAACACCCATAGTTCACATCGATATGTGATCAACACCCAAAAGGGTTTACTAGAGTCAGTAATCTAGTTCACATCGCTATGTGATTAACACCCAAAGAGTACTAAGGTGTGATCATGTTTTGCTTGTGAGATAATTTTAGTCAACGGGTCTGCCACATTCAGATCCGTAAGTATTTTGCGAATTTCTATGTCAACAATGCTCTGCACGGAGCTACTCTAGCTTATTGCTCCCACTTTCAATATGTATCTAGATCAAGACTTAGAGTCATCCAGATCTGTGTCAAAACTTGCATCGACGTAACTTTTTACGACAAACCTTTTTGTCACCTCCATAATTGAGAAATATTTCCTTATTCCACTAAGGATAATTTTGACCGCTGTCCAGTGATCTACTCCTAGATCACTATTGTACTCCCTTGCCAAATCAGTGTAGGGTATACAATAGATCTGGTACATAGCATGACATACTTTATAGAACCTATGGCCAAGGCATAGGGAATGACTTTCATTCTCTTTCTATCTTCTTCCGTGGTCGGGCTTTGAGTCTTACTCAACTTCACACCTTGTAATACAGGCAAGAACTCTTTCTTTGACTGCTCCATTTTGAACTACTTCAAAATCTTGTCAAGGTATGTACTCATTGAAAAAACTTATCAAGCGTCTTGATCTATCTCTATAGATCTTGAAGCTCAATATGTAAGCAGCTTTACCGAAGTCTTTCTATGAAAAACTCCTTTCAAACACTCCTTTATGCTTTGCAGAATAATTCTACATTATTTCCGATCAACAATATGTCATACACATATACTTATCAGAAATGATGTAGTGCTCCCACTCACTTTCTTGTAAATACAGGCTTCACCGCAAGTCTGTATAAAACTATATGCTTTGATCAACTTATCAAAGCGTATATTCCAACTCCGAGATTCTTGCACCAGTCCATAGATGGATCGCTGGAGCTTGCATATTTAGTTAACACCTTTAGGATCGACAAAACCTTCTAGTTGCATCGTATACAACTCTTCTTTAGTAAATCCATTAAGGAATGCAGTTTTGTTTATCCATTTTCCAGATTTCATAAAATGCGGCAATTGCTAACATGATTCGGACAGACTTAAGCATAGATACGAGTGAGAAAATCTCATCGTAGTCAACACCTTGAACTTGTCGAAAACCTTTTGCGACAATTCTAGCTTTGTAGATAGTAACACTACTATCAGCGTCCGTCTTCCTCTTGAAGATCCATTTATTTTCTATGGCTTGCCGATCATCGTGCAAGTCAACCAAAGTCTATACTTTGTTCTCATACATGGATCCCATCTCAGATTTCATGGCCTCAAGCCATTTTGCGGAATCTGGGCTCATCATCGCTTCCTCATAGTTCGCAAGTTCGTCATGGTCTTGTAACATGACTTCCAGAACAGTATTACCGTACCACTCTGGTGCGGATCTCACTCTGGTTTACCTGCGAGATTCGGTAGTAACTTGATCTGAAGTTACATGATCATTATCATTAGCTTCCTCACTAATTGGTGTAGTAGTCACAGGAACAGATTTCTGTGATGAACTACTTTCCAATAAGGGAGAAGGTACAATTACCTTATCAAGTTCTTTACTTTCCTCCCACTCACTTCTTTCGAGAGAAATTCCTTCTCTAGAAAGTTTCCGAATTTAGCAACAAAAGTCTTGCCTTCGGATCTGTGATAGAAGGTGTATCCAATAGTTTCCTTTGGATATCCTATGAAGATTTACTTCTCCGATTTGGGTTCGAGCTTATCATGTTGAAATTTTTTCACATAAGCATCGCAGTCCCAAACTTTAAGAAACGACAACTTTGGTTTCTTGCCAAACCACAGTTTAGATTGTGTCGTCTCAACGGACTTAGATGGTGCCCTATTTAACGTGAATGCAGCTGTCTCTAATGCATAACCCCAAAACGATAGTGGTAGATCGGTAAGAGACATCATAGATTGCACTATATCCAATAAAGTACGGTTATGATGTTCGGATACACCATTATGCTGTGGTGTTCCATGTGACATGAGTTTGTGAAACTATTCCACATTGTTTTAATTAAAGACCAAACTCGTAACTCAAATATTTGTCTCCGCGATCAGATCGTAGAAACTTTATTTTCTTGTCACGATGATTTTCCACTTCACTCTGAAATTCTTTGAACTTTTCAAATGTTCCAAACTTATGTTTCATCAAGTAGATATACCCATATCTGCTCAAATCATCTGTGAAGTTCAGAAAATAATGATACTTGCCGTGAGCCTTAACACTCATCGGAACGCATACATCAGTATGTATTATTTCCAATAAGTCAGTTGCTCGCTCCGGAGAACGGAGTCTTAGTCATCTTGCCCATGAGGCATGGTTCGCAAGCATCAAGTGATTCATAATCAAGTGATTCCAAAATCCCATCAGCATGGAGTTTCTTCATGCGCTTTACACCAATATGACCTAAACGGCAGTGCTACAAATAAGTTACACTATCATTATTAACTTTCCATCTTTTGGTTTCAATATTATGATTATGTGTATCACTACGATCGAGATTCAACAAACTATTTTCATTGGGTGTGTAACCATATAAGGTTTTATTCATGTAAATAGAACAACAATTTATTCTCTTACTTAAATGAATAACCATATTACAATAAACATGATCAAATCATATTCATGCTTAATGCAAACACCAAATAACACTTATTCAGGTTCAACACTAATCCCGAAAGTATAGGGAGTGTGCGATGATGATCATATCAATCTTGGAACCACTTCCAACACACATCGTCACTTCACCCTTAACTAGTCTCTGTTTATTCTGCAACTCCCGTTTCGAGTTACTGATCTTAGCAACTGAACTAGTATCAAATACTGAGGGGTTGCTATAAACACTAGTAAAGTACACATCAATAACATGTGTATCAAATATACTTATGTTCACTTTGCCATCCTTCTTTTCTGCCAATTACTTGGGGTAGTTCCGCTTCGAGTGACCAGTCCCTTTGCAGTAGAAACACTTAGTCTCAGGCTTAGGACCAGACTTGGGCTTCTTCACTTGAGCAACAACTTGCTTGCTGTTCTTCTTGAAGTTCCCCTTCTTCCCTCTGCCCTTTTCTTGAAACTAGTGATCTTGTCTACCATCAACACTTGATGTTTTTCTCGATTTCTACCTTTGTCAATTTCCGCATTACGAAGAGCTTGGGAATCGTTTCCGTTATCCCTTGCATATCATAGTTCATCACGAAGTTCTACTAACTTGGTGATGGTGACTAGAGAATTTTGTCAATCACTATCTTATCTGGAAGATTAACTCCCACTTGATTCAAGCGATTGCTGTACTCAGACAATCTGGGACATGCTCACTAGTTGAGCGATTCTCCTCCATCTTTTAGCTATAGAACTTGTTGGAGACTTTCATATCTCTCAACTCGGGTATTTGCTTGAAATATTAACTTCAACTCCTGGAACATCTCATATGCTCCATGACGTTCAAAACGTCTTTGAAGTCCCGATTCTAAGCCATTAAGCATGGTGCACTAAACTATCAAGTAGTCATCATATTGAGCTAGCCAAACGTTCATAACGTCTGCATCTGCTCCTGCAATAGGTCCGTCACCTAGCGGCGCATCAAGGACATAATTCTTCTGTGCAGCAATGAGGATAAACCTCAGATCACGGATCCAATCCGCATCATTGCTACTAACATTTTTCAACACAATTTTCTCCAGGAACATATCAAAATAATCATAGGGAAGCAACAATGCGAGTTATTGATCTATAACATAATTTGCAAAATACTACCAGGACTAAGTTCATAATAAATTTAAGTTCAATTAATCATATTACTTAAGAACTCCCACTTAGATAGACATCCCTCTAATCCTCTAAGTGATCACGTGATCCAAATCAACTAAACCATAACCGATCATCACGTGAGATGGAGTAGTTTTCAATGGTGAACATCGTTATGTTGATCATATCTACTATATGATTCACGCTTGACCTTTCGGTCTCCGTGTTCCGAGGCCATATCTGTATATGCTTGGCTCGTCAAGTATAACCTGAGTATTCCGCGTGTGCAACTGTTTTGCACCCGTTGTATTTGAACGTAGAACCTATCACACCCGATCATCACGTGGTGTCTCAGCACGAAGAACTTTCGCAACGGTGCATACTCAGGGAGAACACTTCTTGATAATTTAGTGAGAGATCATCTTATAATGCTACCGTCAATCAAAGCAAGATAAGATGCATAAAAAGGATAAACATCACATGCAATCAATATAAGTGATATGATATGGCCATCATCATCTTGTGCTTGTGATCTCCATCTCCGAAGCACCATTGTGATCACCATCGTCACCGGCGTGACACCTTGATCTCCATCGTAGCATCGTTGTCGTCTCGCCAAGCTTATGCTTCCACGACTATCACTACCGCTTAGTAATAAAGTAAAGCATTACATCGCGATTTCATTGCATACAATAAAACGACAACCATAAGGCTCCTGCCAGTTGCCGATAACTCGGTTACAAAACATGATCATCTCATACAATAAAATTCAGCATCATGTCTTGACCATATCACATCACAACATGCCCTGCAAAAACAAGTTAGACGTCCTCTACTTTGTTGTTGCAAGTTTTACGTGGCTCCTACGGGCTTAAGCAAGAACCAATCTCACCTACGCATCAAAACCACAACGATAGTTTGTCAAATAGACTCCGTTTTAACCTTCGCAAGGACCGGGCGTAGCCATACTTGGTTCAACTAAAGTTGGAGAGACAGTCGCCCGCAAGCCACCTATGTGCAAAGCACGTCGAGGGAACGGGTCTCGCGTAAGCGTACGCGTAAGGTTGGTCCGGGTCGTCTCGTCCAACAATGCCGCCGAACCAAAGTATGACATGCTGGTAGGCAGTATGACTTATATCGCCCACAACTCACTTGTGTTCTACTCGTGCATATAACATCAACATAAATAACCTAGGCTCTGATACCATTGTTGGGTTTCGTAGTAATTTCAAAAGATTTCCTACGCACACGCAAGATCATGTGATGCATAGCAACGAGAGGGGAGAGTGTTGTCTACGTACCCACGCACACCGACTGCGGAAGCGTTGACACAACATAGAGGAAGTAGTCGTATGTCTTCACGATCCAACCGATCAAGCACGGAAACTACGGCACCTCCGAGTTCGAGCACACGTTCAGCTCGATGACGATCCCTGGACTCCGATCCAGCAAAGTGTCGGGGAAGAGTTCTGTCAGCACGACGGCGTGGTGACGATCTTGATGCACTACAGCAGCAGGGCTTCGCCTAAACTCCGCTACAGTATTATCGAGGAATATGGTGGCTGAGGGCACCGCACACGGCTAAGGAATAGATCACGTGGATCAACTTGTTGTGTTCTAGGGTGCCTCTGCCTCAGTATATAAAGGACTAGAGGGGGGAGGCTGGCCGGCCAAGGTGTGGCGAGCCAAGAGAGTCCTACTCCCTCTGGGAGTAGGATTCCCCCCAATCCTAGTTGGAATAGGATTCGCGGAGGGGGAAAAGAGAGAGAGGGGGCCGGCCACCTCTCCTAGTCCTAATAGGACTAGGGGAAGGGGGAGGCACGCAGCCCATGTAGGGCTGCCTCTTCTCTTTTCCACAAAGGCCCATCATGGCCGATTTAGCTCCCGGGGGGTTCTGGTAACCTTCACGGTACTCCGGTAAAATCCCGATTTCACTCGGAACACTTCCGATATCCAAACATAGGCTTCCAATATATCAATCTTTACGTCTCGACCATTTCGAGAATCCTCGTCATGTCCGTGATCACATCCGGGACTCCGAACAACCTTCGCTACATCAAAATGCCTAAACTCATAATATAACTATCATCGTAACCTTAAGCGTGCGGACCCTACGGGTTCGAGAACAATGTAGACATGACCGAGACACGTCTCCGGTCAATAACCAATAGCGGGACCTGGATGCCCATATTGGCTCCTACATATTCTACGAAGATCTTTATCGGTCAGACCGCATAACAACATACGTTGTTCCCTTTGTCATCGGTATGTTACTTGCCCGAGATTCGATCGTCGGTATCCAATACCTAGTTCAATCTCGTTACCGGCAAGTCTCTTTACTCGTTCTGTGATACATCATCCCGCAACTAACTCATTAGTTGCAATGCTTGCAAGGCTTATGTGATGTGTATTACCGAGAGGGCCCAGAGATACCTCTCCGACAATCGGAGTGACAAATCCTAATCTCGAAATACGCCAACCCAACATCTACCTTTGGAGACACCTGTAATGCTCCTTTATAATCACCCAGTTACGTTGTGACATTTGGTAGCACCCAAAGTGTTCCTCTGGCAAATGGGAGTTGCATAATCTCATAGTCATAGGAACATGTATAAGTCATGAAGAAAGCAATAGCAACATACTAAACGATCAGGTGCTAAGCTAATGGAATGGGTCATGTCACTCAGATCATTCTGTTAATGATGTGATCCCGTTAATCAAATAACAACTCATTGTTCATGGTTAGGAAACATAACCATCTTTGATTAACAAGCTAGTCAAGTAGAGGCATACTAGTGACACTTTGTTTGTCTATGTATTCACACATGTATTATGTTTCCGGTTAATACAATTCTAGCAGGAATAATAAACATTTATCATGATTATAAGGAAATAAATAATAACTTTATTATTGCCTCTAGGGCATATTTCCTTCACTTTATGCATATGATGAACAAGGTGTTCATGGACTTCTTGGACAAATTTGTGGTGGTGTTCATTGATGACATCCTCATTTACTCCAAGAGCACAGACGAACACAAGGAACATCTTCGAGCAGTTCTGCAAAGGCTTCGCGACCATCAACTTTATGCCAAATTCAGCAAATGTGAGTTTTGGCTCCAGCAAGTGGGATTCCTCTGGCATGTCCTCTCGGCAGAAGGAATCTCAGTGGACCCAAGCAAGGTAAAGGACGTACTTGATTGGTCCGCACCCACCATAGTCTCAGAAATCCGGAGTTTCCTTGGACTAGCCGGATATTATCGTCGTTTTATCGAAGGATTTTCCAAGATCACCAAGCCAATGACTGAGCTTCTTAAGAAGGATAAGAAGTCTGTATGGACCGAGGACTGCGAACGGAGCTTCAATGAGTTAAAAACCAGGCTGACATCGGCACCCGTATTAACTCTTCCAGACATACCGCAATTTTGATGTCTACTGTGAGGCATCCAGAAAAGGACTGGGGTGTGTACTCATGCAAGATGGCAAAGTGGTGGCATATGCATCTCGACAACTGCAGCAAACTGAAGGAACTATCCTACTCATGATCTGGAATTGGCCGCGGTGGTGCACGCTTTGAAGATCTGGAGACACTATCTGATTGGGAAGAAGTGCCAAATATTCACCGACAATAAGAGTCTCAAGTATATATTCACTCAGCCCAACTTGAACCTTCGACATCGAAGATGGCTCCAGTTGGTGAAGGACTACGACCTCGGAATAAATTATCACCCGAGCAAAGCTAATGTGGTGGCTGACGCCCTCAGCCGCAAACCATCCAACCTTAATGCCCTAATGGATTCCTTACCTCCGGAGCTTTAAGAAGAAATCATGCAGCTAAATTTGGTTTTCACCGATGCCCGTCTTACCAATATATTGGAAGTTGCCCCTACTCTCGAAGAAGAAATCCGCAGTGCTCAGGCGGATGATAAGGTGTTACAAATATATGTTCAGAAGATGCACCAAGCGCATGCACCAGATTTCTCTATGGATCAGCAAGGTTCGCTAAGGTTCTGAGGAAGACTTTGCGTACCCAACCAAGAAGGTCCCAGGAAGAAGATATTGGCAGAAGCGCATGAAGCACCATACTCAATTCACCCCGCTGGTACCAAAATGTATGAGGATCTTCGTCAGGTATTTTGGTGGGATGGAATGAAGAAGGACATTGCATACTTTGTGGCCAGTTGCGACATATGCAACAAGGTAAAGGCGGAACACCAAAAACCCACCGGACTCCTCCAACCTCTACCAGTATCCCAATGGAAATGGGATGATATCTGCGTGGACTTCATCACTGGGTTACCAAGGTCTCATCGAGGAAACGACGTGATATGGGTCATAGTGGACACCTTAACCAAGGTGGCACACTTCCTACCTATCCGGGCTACATACCGTGCAAATCAACTCGCACAGCTGTATGTATCGAGAATCGTCAGTCTGCATGGAGTACCTAAGACTATCACCTCCGACAGGAGATCTCTGTTCACCTCCGCATTTTGGTCCCGACTACATCAAGCCTTGGGGACCGCTCTGAAGTACAGTACGGCCTATCATCCTCAGACAGATGGACAGACCGAGCGAGTAAATCAGATACTCGAGGATATGCTCCGGGCATGCACATTGGCCCAAGGAACCAACTGGGAAGACTGTCTTCCCTACACCGAGTTTTCCTACGACAACAGTTTCTAGGCCAGCTTAAAGATGTCACCCTATGAAGCCCTGTATGGCCGAAAATGCCGCACTCTGTTGAATTGGTCTCAAACCGGAGACAGTCGTATTTTTGGGACTGATTTAATGCTCGAAGCAGAGAAGCAAGTCAAGGAAATCCGAGAGAGACTGCAAATGGCCAAATCCCGACAGAAGAGCTACTATGATGCCAAACATCGCCAGATCAGCTTCGAACCCGGAGAACATGTATATCTCCGAGTCACCCCTATGAAAGGTGCCAAGAGGTTTCAGAACCGAGGAAAATTGGCACCTAGATATATCGGTCCATTCCCCGTCATGTCAAGAGTCGGAACAGTTGCATACCAATTGGAATTGCCACCAGAATTGTCAGAAGTACACAACATGTTTCACATCTCACAGCTAAGGAGATGTATCTCGCCACCGGAGAAAAGGACTGATATGGCAGAGATAGAATTGACTAAGGTTTTGACTTATGAGGAAAATCCAATTAGAATATTGGATCAGACAGAAAGGGTCACTCGCAGCAAAGAGATACGGTTTTACAAGGTTCAGTGGGAGCATCACACCGAAGAAGAAGCAACCTGGGAAAGAGAGGAATTTTTAAGGACTGCATACCCAGAATGGTTTTCCCAAACAACCGAATCTCGAGGATGAGATTCATCTTAAGTGGGGGAGGTTTGTGACAGCCTAGATTTTGCCTTCACTATTTTTCCGGACTTGGCTTCTCTCTTTTTCCGGACTTGGTTTTCACCGTGGTTTCTGCCCTGATTTGATTTGGGTTTTGAATCATTTCAAATGGACTTGTCACTTGGGCATATCCTTGACTTTCACCCAAGTGACCTATCTACCTTATTCTTCCAACAAATTCCCAAAATAATCAAATGGATATTTTTCCTAAAAGAAAAATATTAATTTTCCTCTCTGAAACTCACTTCAGAAACTTGTGCTCCAAAGCAACCTCGATTTTTCTTGCTCAGAAAATCTGAGATAAATCATGAATGTTCTTAGAAACCTGGCACACCTTCCCATGCAAAAATATTGCACCACTTTTTGGAATATTTTTGCTATAGAAAATCATTCCTCTTCTGACCTAAAATCCCAGTTTGTATAGCAAGTACATTTTTCCTTGAGCTTTTAGCCTTGATATTTCTTGAGCTTAAACACCCTCCTAAGAAACCCTAAACCCCAGGAGATCAGCCCTAATGGCCTTCTAGAAGGTGGCCAAACTTGGCGACCAAGTTTCTCGTCAGAAACTTGCCAGCTTAGTTGACTCCAATCTGGTCGGCCTGGGCATGAGCCATCACCTCTCCTAGACGTAACACTGCACGGTCGAGCGCATAAACAAGGTTTGGTCACTCCTGGACGTTGTTTTGACCATGACAGCTTGGTGACCGCGCGAGGATACGGCGCCTGGCAGCGTCTCGACGTGCTCTGGCTGTCGCCTTGCCCTCTATTTCGCGCGTGCTCGTTCCAGCGCTCGCCGCCGACTGCCACACCGCGCCACAAACCTCGACCCATGACCCTTGACCACTCCCTGGCGCTCACCGCCGCCGGAGCCGCCGCAGCAAGCGTGGGCGTGTCGCGTCCAAAACGCCACAGTGCGCGCGTGCACTTGTCCTCATCTCCAACCGCCTCCTGTGCTCGTCCGCAAGTGTGGGCAAGCTCATGTGTTGACACTGAGCCCTTGCCCTCTCGCATTGGAGCTTCTCGTCAACATTTGCCGCGTGTCCAGAGCGCTCAGGTGGCGACACGTCCCCCCCCCCCTCTGCTCCGGCCATATATAGCACGCCCCTCCTCGTTTTCGAGCCAAGCACCACTCCACCCAACCTCCACGAACACGTAGACGAGCAAAAGCTCGGCCGGTCAAGCCTCTGGCCGTCGCCCCGACCAGAGGACTCCGGTGATCCCTGCAGGCCAGCCGCCGCTCTCCAGGGACTCTCGAGCTCAAGCAGCTGCTTGGGCAGGGCCTTGGTGGTCTATTGGTGCTGCCTGGATACCGCCAAGCCCTCGGAGCCGTCCCTAGCCTTCATCTTCCCCCTCTCCGGCGAACTCCGTCCGCCACCGAAGCTTGCGAGCTCGAGCGCGAGCCACTCCGTCCACCTCTCGCCAAGCCACGGGTACGGGCAGGTGCGCCTCGAGCCCCGCTTCAATCCTATCCCTCTAGCTTAGCCCCAAACCCCCTCGTCGCCGACGTTAGCTCCAGCGAAGCGCCGCCCCCCCTCTGATCTCGATCCCCCCCTCTCTCTCCTGATGGGCAGGGCCCAATGTCAGCCTCACTACTTGTGCCCAAAGCGATACGAGTGGAGGCGCACTCCCCCTTTACGCCTTCGACGTCACCCCCTGGTTTCTGTTTAATTCAAATTTAATTCAGAAATTTGACTAAACTTGGAACAGCCACCATTTCTAAACCATAAGTCCAAATGAATTGATTCTTTTTGCATTGTCTTTGTTACAGAAAGCTCTAGCGGCACACCAAAGGGTGGATTTTTCTCTGCTGTCTGGAATTTCTGGTGATTTTCAGAATATGTTTTGGCATTTATTTTTGTGGTTTTAAATTCCTTTTTAGAAGGAGAAGTTTGTCTTGAAGCAAACCAAGAGGGGTGTGATCCTCCTCTACAGTAAGGCAAGCCACACCGGCATTTGGATGGTTTTATTTCAATATCTATGATTTTCTACTTGAATATGAGTTCTTATTTGCATTAAAAATTTGATAAATAATTTTGGTAAATTGCTAGTTACTTTATTCTGCTAGATGTGCTTATTTTAGTTACTGGTTGAATGCATGAACTTGTTTGGTTAATTAGAGTAAGAGTTGCACTATGCATATTGCTATGGAAATTAATGGTAGTATTTTTTTTCTAAGTGATATTTTCATTTAAATAAAGAACTAATAAAAATATGGCTTGATGATGAAAATGAGTTATAACCAGAGAGTTTTGATCTTTAGTGTTGTAAGATAATTATGTGGTTAAGTTTGATCCATGAATATGAGTTATTTGCCTTGCATGACGAGTAGTTGCATGAAAATTTTTATATCATGTTATTGATAAAAAGTTTTCTTTATCAAAGTTAAATTGGATTGGTTCAACTTCAATATGATGTTGATCACATAATGGTGCCACTGAATCGGGTTTTAATTCAGTGCGACCACATTTACCTAATGGGAAGGTCTTAATTCGGGCCATTGTTGTGGCTCTCACCGGTGCCTCCCGCGAGGGAAGGTTATGGGCGTGCATACCCTGGCCCGGTAAGCAGACATAACCTTGTGTGCTCGTTTTTGTTTTTATGGTACCTTGTCCCCGTTTGGGACTGTTTTGCCACGACGGTGGCCGTAGGTGTCTTTGGTAGACACGGGGCCACCCAAGACCTAGCCATGAGAGGGAGATGGTCGGAGTGGCCAGGGAGAGTGCATGACAAAGGGAGGGTTTCGTCGGAATACTTTGGTCCACCCGAATGGGAGTGCGAGGCTAGGTATTTCGTAGTGTGGGTAAAGTGCGCTACCTCTGCAGAGTGTATTTAATCTATCGATAGCCGCGCCCTCGGTTATGGGCAAGACTCGGGAGTAAGTCACACCATGGATCAACTTTTATAATAAATCTTGCAAACTAAGTGATTGTTGTGATGCATTGTTTCATGGTGAATCTTGAACACTCGAGGTGTTCATGAGTAATTGGTTTCAGGTATGACCCCGGTGTGGTCACCATTTGGTTACGAGGTAACCGCCTGGTAAGCGACTCCCTGTGACTCGGTGCACTGTTTGGCTGCATTGCATCTGTAGTATTTCTTGCATTGATTTAGCCTGATTAATTATCATGATATTGTCTGTCATCGTGCTTATGTTTGTTGTGAGCTTGCAAGTACATTCAATGTACTGACCTGACGTGTTATGCCAGCTTTCAGGCATGTCGATTCGCATCGGAGCGCATCTCGTGTCTAGGCCGTGTCCACGTCGGTGTCCCTGTGCTATGGAGTTCCACTTCGTCGTTCTTCCGCTCCCGCGCAGTTCGTGTGATCGAGCCCCAGCCATGTTCATTAAATAATGTACATACTGTCCAGCAGCACCGTGTGTGCCGCTTGGCCTCGTATCTCGATGTAATATCAGACCTATGTATTCCGCTAGTATCAATAAAGCGGTTGTTTCTGTACCATGTTGTTGTGTATTGCGAGAAGAGTCGATCTCTAGGCTGGCAATGCAGGGTAAACCGGTTGCTCTGAGCCAGGGTGCCACACACCCCTAAGCACTTTGGGTCATTGCGAGCAGGGTCGGATCCAAGCACCAGCTCTGTCCAGGATGGCACCTGCCCGGTCGTGCCACAATGCTGAACTGGGCGTCTGACAAAGCTTTCAGAATAAATCGTACGACGCCGAGTGCTAATACTTATTCCCGCATGGTGGTTGGTGCAAAAGGGCCAGTGGCCTACTCAGATCACATATCCAAACCCGTATTGTATAGGGAGCTTCTGGAAACGACCAGTGATCCTGTCATCCCGTCTCGTGGACTTACGACACGGGCGAGGCCCATCCCTCTCTAGGGAGGTCTCTACCTCCCCGATCATGCCACATTAATATCTCGCGGGTACCTGCTACTTCTTGAGCTTGTGTTGATTTTTCCCTTGAAGAGGAAAGGGTGATGCAGCAAAGTAGAGATAAGTATTTCCCTCAGTTGAGAACCAAGGTGTCAGTCCAGTAGGAGGCACAAGCAAGTATCCAATATATGCACTGATATCGCTTGAACTACGTCGGTATTTCCCCAAAGAGGAAGGGATGATGCATCACAACTACGGTAGGTATTTCCCTCAGTGATGAGACCAAGGTTATCGAACCAGTAGGAGAACCACGCAAAACTATGTAAACGATACCTGCATAGAAATAACAAATACTTGCAACCCGACGTATAAGAGGGGTTGTCAATCCCTCCCGGGTAGTTGATTGGTAAAAAGATAGATTGATAATTGGAAATGGAAGAACGACAAATAAAACTCAGCGAGGTATTTTTGTGTTTTTGATAATATAGATCTGAAAATAAAAAGTGCAAATAGAGGAAAAAGGAAATAGCAATATATATCTAAAAGTATATGATAGGAAAATAGACCCAAGGGCCGTAGATTTCACTAGTGACTTCTCTCAGAAAATAGCATATGGTGGGTAGACAAATTACTGTTGGGCAATTGATAGAAAAGAAAATAATTATGACAATATCCAAGACAATGACCATGTATATAGGCATCACGTCCAAGATTAGTAGACCGACTCCTGCCTGCATCTACTACTATTACTCCACACATCGACCGCTATCCAGCATGCATCTATTGTATTAAGTTCATGGAAAAATGGAGTAGTGCAATAAGAACGATGATATGATGTAGACAAGATCTATTCATGTAGGAATAGACCCCATCTTTTTATCCTTAATAGCAACGATACATGTGTGCCTTGCTGCCCCTTCTATCACTGGGAAAGGACACCGCAAGATCGAACCCATTACAAAGCACCTCTTCCCATTGCAAGATAAATATATCAAGTTGGCCAAATAAAACCCAAATATCGGAGAAGAAATACGAGGCTATAATAATAAAGAATGGATATTAAATCAAGGCAAATCTGATCATAAACTCACAATTCATCGGATCCCAACAAACACATCGCACAAAGTCATTACATCAAATAGATCTCCAAGAGACCATTGTATTGAGAAACAAAGAGAGAATAAGCCATCTAGCTACTGCCTACGGACCCGTAGGTCTGAGTTGAACTACTCACGCGTCATCGTTGAGGCACCAATGAGGATGATGAACCCTTCGTGATCGTGTTCCCTCCGGCGGAGTATGGAAAAGGGCTCTAGATTGGATCTCGTGGCTCTGGAACTTGCGGCGGCTGGAATAAAATTTCGTCGACTCCCCTAGGGTTTTTGGAGTATGGGGGTATTTATAGAGCAAAGAGGCAGTTGGGAAGGCCACCGAGGTGGGCACCTGGTGGTTGTGCTCCCCTCGGAGCTCCCCTCTAGTACTTCTTCAGCTCATCTTGTGTCTTCTGGCCCAGAAAAAATCTCCAAAAAGTTTTGCTGTGTTTGGACTCCGTTTGGTATTGATTTTCTGCGATGTAAAAAAAACAAGCAAAAAACAGCAACTGGCACTGGGCACTATGTCAATAGGTTAGTCCCAAAAATGATATAAAATGATTGCAAAACACCCAAGAATGATAATATAACAGCATGGAATGATCAAAAATTATAGATACGTTGGAGATGTATCATGCACCTGCACAAACTAACAAATACTTGCACACAACACAAAAAGGGGTTGTCAATCCCTTAACTGTCACGAATAAGAGTGAGATATAATAGACAGATAATAAAGAAATAAAAGTAAATAAAACTCAGTGAGGTATTTTTGTATTTTTGATTATATAGATCTAAATAAATATGATGGAAAATAGACCCGGGGGCCATAGGGTTCACTAGATGCTTCTCTCTCAAAGAAAGCATACGGTGGGTTAACAAATTACTGTCGAGCAATTGATAGAAAAGTGCAAAGTTATGGCGATATCTAAGGCAATGATCATGAATATAGGCATCACGTTCGCGACAAGTAGACCGACTCCTGCCTGCATCTACTACTATTACTCCACTCATCGACTGCTATCCAGCATGGATCTAGAGTATTACGTTAAAAATAGAGTAACATCTTAAGCAAGATGACATGATGTAGAAGGATAAACTCAAGCAATATGATATAGACCCCATCTTGTTACCCTTAATGGCAACAATACAGTACGTGCCTCGCTACCCCTTCTGTCATTGGGTGAGGACACCACAAGATTGAACACATCACAAAGCACGTTACAGATGACACGGTTCACTTCCCTTGTCACGTTGTGAAGGCGTGCGGTGCGACTGGTCATACGACACAGTGCACCTCGGGTAACGTGCATGGCAGCGAGGGCAGGGGGAATACTAAGTGTGGAGGGGGGTGAAGAGGATTCGACGCATTCATTCACCTTCCTCCCCACACTCGAGCACCACGAGCGGTGGCGACAACACGATACCCTCGTCGGAGATGGTGGAGATTTGGGAGGCGCGGCTAGAGGAGTTTGAGGGGAGAACCGCAAGCGAGTGCGCCTGATCAAGATTGGATCCTGGTACCAATCCAAGGCAGAGATGCGGGTGGAGGTTCAGGCGGTGCTCGACTCGCTCACGACGGAGGAGGAGAGGGAGTTGATTGAAAAAAGTGGGGGCACCATTCTCTAGAATTTTTGCTGTGGGCGATGGCGCATGCGGAGTCGGAGGACAAGGTGCAGGCTGCCGAGTGGGCGTCGTTCCTCTCCTTCGCCACCGCGAATCTGGCCCCTGCGATGAATCCAGCAGCGCTGCGAGCAAGCGAGGTGGTCATGGCGCTACCTGCTCCGGGCTCAAAGTTTGCTCAGATCGAGATCAACGGGGGCAGTGGCAGCAGGGGCGCTCGGAAGGGAAGCGGGGGCGCAATGATAGCGACTACTCTGAGGCGCTCCCCTTGCCTGAATCCTCTACCAACCTCACAGTCGCACCGTTCCGCTCGACTTAAAATGAGGCCTCTGATTCCCAGTTTTGAGAATTTATATAGAATTCCTAGTTAGGAGTGGAAGGACATGGTGATTTTGAAACTCATTGTGTGATCAGACAGGGAAATATGGGAAACGGTGAAAATGATAAAAAAGACATACAGGGAAACAACTGATATTCCTGGGAACCTTTTCCTAGAAATTTTTATAGATAGTATGATAGAAATTGATAATGAGGAAAAAAGGCCTCATATAGACAGGAAGAAAGAGCAGGGGGACCTAACTGGGCCAAAGATAGATATAGCTGGGCCAAAAAGGGTCTGTAACACGGCTGGGTGGGGGTAAGATAGGTATAAAACCTAACCCTTCCTTGCCCTAGACCACCTAGATTTTTCCATCCTCCAGGCCGTGATAGAGAGGAGGCGGCGGAATCCCATACCAACGAGGAGGAGAGGATGGCAGGGAGATTAGGGCCGTGGCAGCCTGGTCTAGGGCGAGGGGGCTTCAGGGGCCAAGGTAATTTTCCCTTTGGTAGAAATAATGCCCATTCAGGCAGAAATTCTGGGAGATTTGAAGATAGAGATCACAGCTATGGAAACAGAAGAGATGGGGGGTGGCATTTTAGAAGTGGAGATGGATTTGGAATAAGATGTACTACTTGTCCCCTTTCAAATTGGCCACTGTGGAATCCCTTCCGCCTACGTTTTGGTGGAAGAGGATCGATGCCACTATAAGTATAGGTTAGCCACCACCGTAGTTGGGGATCCGATCTGATCTGAACCTCTCAACTCATTCCCCCACCAGAGCATACTTCACGAGGCTGTTCATCCTTTGTACTAGTTTATCCTCAGCCCCTCGTGAGGCAAATCCACCACAAAGCAGGAGTAGGGTCTTACACCGCAAGGTGGCCCGAACCTGGGTAAAACTGTCGTGTCCATCTTCTTCCTTGTTCCTTGAGCTAGGCCGTGAGGGTGATGAGCTGGTTGGTTGGAGAGGTTGAGTCCTTCACACAACCCCTAGAGTTCGAACCTTTCTTGGGTCTGTAGATCCCTGAATCCGACAGCAGTAATAATTCCATGTACTTCTTTCTTGAAAAATAGACATCCACAACTGTATAGTGTGTCAGCACTAACCGGCAAAAATTTCTCTTCACTGACCGATTGGTGACCTGTCAGTAGCCTCTCATCAGTGATGACTATTGTCCCAAATTGCCATGTCAAGCCTCTAACCCACCTTGTCCTAGCAAACCGTTGTTTGGCTATGTTACCGCTTTGCTCAGCCCCTCTTATAGCGTTGTTAGTTGCAGGTGAAGATTGAAGTTTGTTCCTTGTTGGAACATGGAGATGTTGTTCCTTGTTGGAACATGTTTACTTGTTGGGATATCACAATACCTCTTATTTAATTAATGCATCTATATACTTGGTAAAGGGTGGAAGGCTCGGCCTCTCGCCTAGTGTTTTGTTCCACTCTTGCCTGCCCTAGTTTCCGTCATATCGGTGTTATGTTCCCGGATTTTGCGTTCCTTACGCGGCTGGGTTATAATGGGAACCCCTTGATAGTTCGCCATGATTAAAGCTTTTCCAGCAATGCCCAACCTTGGTTTTACCATTTTCCACCTAGCCTCTTTTTCCCTTGGGTTTTCGGAGCCCGAGGGTCATCTTATTTTAAGCCCCCCCTGGGCCAGTGCTCCTCTGAGTGTTGGTCCGACCGAGCTGCCTGTGGGGCCACCTCGGGGAAACTTGAGGGTTGGTTTTACTTGTAGCTAGTCTCATCTGAGTGTGCCCTGAGAACGAGATATGTGCAGCTCCTATCGGGATTTGTCGGCACATTCGGGCGGTGTTGCTGGATTTGTTTTAACTTGTCGAAGTGTCTTATAGAACCGGGATGCCGAGTCTGATCGGAATGTCTCGGGAGAAGGTCTATTCCTTCATTGACCGTGAGAACTTGTCATGGGATAAGTTGGGACTCCCCTGCAGGGATTTTACCTTTCTCTTTCTCTTCCGTTTGCCCTCCGGTGCCATTATAGATCTTGGGACGAGATCCTTTCGTAGTGGTGGAGTGTTGTAACACCCCGGATATGATTTACCCAATATGTAATCCAACTCTTGCCATTTCCGGCGTTAAGTTATTTTATTTTCTCGGGTTCGGGTCTTTGTCTCTGTGTGTTGCTGTCGTTGTCATGCATCTCATATCATGTCATCATGTGCATTGCATCATCATGTTTTCAAAACTTGCATCCGTCCAGGTTTCCCCAGTTCTCTCTGTTGTCCGTTCCGAGTCCATACACACTTGCACGCGCCCGCGGCATGTCCGAAATAGTATTTTATAAGTGGCCGGAATATGTTCTCGGAATGGGATGAGAGTTGACGTGCGGTCTTATTATAGTGTAGATAGACCGCATGTCAAGTTTCATCGCATTCGGAGTTCGTTTAATAGCCCAACCGTTAAACTATAGCGGCACTATAGCCGGTCTAACGTCGGACGTTTTCGGTCTCCGAAAATAGTCGCCAGGCCTCCCTCTCTTCTCTTCTCTCAGCTGGAGACCATCTACACAGCTCACTACCGACCAGCCTACCCCTCTTTGCACAGTGCATCGACCCCTCGCGCGTGTCCGAAACTCACCCGTACCCGACTCGGACAGTCATCACCGTTGGGTCCGGATCATCCCCAAACATCTACAAAATATCTCCTTTTTCCTATTTGGACTTCCTAACTATTTATTTCTCGATCGCCCGATTACGATCGGAGGGATCCGATAGCCCCAACTTAATCCACCTGCCATATAAATACACAAGGTCCAACCCTAAAAATCCTCCCCTTGTCCCATCGCGCCGCCGCCACCCACTCACCATTCCCCTCGGGATCTTCCCAGATCCACCTCGTAGCCAGCCCGAGCTCCACCTAGTTTTCCCCATCGGTCCATCCCCTCCAACCAGAGATCCCCACGGCCCTCCTCGTCCAGCAGCAACCAGGAGCTCGAGCTCCTTCCCCACGCCCGCGTGCCCGAGGAAACGCACGAGGTTGTGCCTCCTCCTCCCCGCGCCTCTGCCTCGCCGGTGGTCGCCGGCCACCCAAGCAGCAGCGCCAGAGAACCCCCGCAGGTTCCCGTCGCCATGGACGAACTCCTCACCGCGCGTCCCATGCCTCCGCCGCCGCCAAGATCCTTCAGGAAGGCCACCCCGCGCGCGAGACGACCGCCCGTGACTGCCTTCCTCGCCCTCGCTGCTTGCCCGTGGGCCACGCGGCCTGATGCCGGCGACCAGCGCCGCCATGGCCATCCCCTCGCCCGTCCGTCGTCGTGCGCCTTCAGTCCAACCTCGACCCCGCCACCACGTCCTCACCGCCGGCCAGTTCCGCACTCGCGCGGCCGCTATGCTTCCCGGCGAGATGAAGCCCGCTCGTAGCGCCGCTATCCTCTGCGTCAGAGGGACGCTCGAACCTCTCTTGCTCCGTTCATTGCCGTCTCTGCTAGATCCTGCGAGCGCCTGCACCCCGGCCTGGTCCCTGGCTCCAGGTCGCCGCGCCGCCCCACCGGAGACCGCCAAGTCCATCACCGGTGCCTGCTGTTGTCGTCGCCTTCCTCCAGCGTCGCCGACCTCACCTGCTGCTGCTCTGAACCTTGCGCCCCGCTGTTGTTTCTGTTTTCAGAGACGAGGGCAGCAGCGCTCCCTCGCGCGTACGCGTTGACCAAGCCCAGCGAGCGCAGGCCCAGCTCCCTTCGCCCGCGTGGGCCTCCCAGCCGCCAGGCAGCTGCGTTGCCGGGCCCAGTCACTGCTCTGAGCCAGCCCAAGTACCATTGTGAGAACCCCAGCCCATCCAGTTTTGGCCAGTGTAGTTTTTTTCCAGATCTGCGTTTTTTTCCTATATCCTGAGACAACAGTTTTGCGGTTTAGCCCCTAAACTTCATGCATATAATAACTCTCCAACCATGCATCATATGTAAAAACTTTATATATGAAACTTGCTTAGATTTTCATCTAGTTTAATAATATGCAACTTTCATCTATGTTTAAGGTGTTTAAAATGATGTTTGTTTAAATTTTCTCCTATGCCATGTTAAAATGACTTAACTCATAACTAAATAACCGTAGCTCGGATTTAAATAATCTTTATATGTAAATGGGGTAGAAAAATGCCTAGTTTAACTTGGTGCACTCATCTTGCATGTTTAACAACTCTAAAATAATGTTTAGGGCAGAACAGTACCAAATCTATAATATGCTCATGAGGAGTTTCCGGAATTGTTGTTCGTTGTTTCCGGCCTCATTTAAACTTGACTAGATAGGTAGTTTTACTTTGCTTCACCCTCTTGCCATGTTTAACAACATTTAATATTGTTGGGTACATAAAAGAGATCGAACTAAATAGCTTGAATGTGGTGTTTCATCAATATGCAACGGAGTTGCATATTGAGCTCCACTTAATTTGTAGTATTGTTTGTGCACTTTGCCATGCCATGCTTCATTAAACCAGACATGCATCATACTTGTTTGCGCATCGTGCCATGTTGTTGTAGTGGTTGTTTACTTTGTTGTTTGCTTTCTTTCCGGTGTACTTCGTCTCGGTAATTCGGTAACGTCGTGTTGTGAGGATTCGTTCGTCTACGTCCGTTTGTCTTCTTCATGGACGCGTTCTTCTTCCTTGCGGGATTTCAGGCAAGATGAACATACCCTTGAGATCACTTCTATCTTTGCTTGATAGATGCTCGCTCTTTTGTTATGCCTATGCTGCGATACCTACCACTTGCTTATCATGCCTCCCATATTGTTGAACCAAGGCTCTAACCCACCTTGTCCTAGCAAACCATTGTTTGGATATGTTACCGGTTTGCTCAGCCCCTCTTATAGCGTTGTTAGTTGCAGGTGAAGATTGAAGTTTGTTCCTTGTTGGAACATGGAGATGTTGTTCCTTGTTGGAACATGTTTACTTGTTGGGATATCACAATACCTCTTATTTAATTAATGCATCTATATACTTGGTAAAGGGTGGAAGGCTCGGCCTCTCGCCTAGTGTTTTGTTCCACTCTTGCCGCCCTAGTTTCCATCATATCGATGTTATGTTCCCGGATTTTGCGTTCCTTACGCGGTTGGGTTATAATGGGAACCCATTGATAGTTCGCCTTGATTAAAGCTTTTGCAGCAATGCCCAACCTTGGTTTTACCATTTGCCACCTAGCCTCTTTTTCCCTTGGGTTTCTGGAGCCCGAGGGTCATCTTATTTTAAGCCCCCCCCCTGGGCCAGTGCTCCTCTGAGTGTTGGTCCGACCGAGCTGCCTGCGGGGCCACCTCGGGGAAACTTGAGGGTTGGTTTTACTCATAGCTAGTCTCATCTGAGTGTGCCCTGAGAACGAGATATGTGCAGCTCCTATCGGGATTTGTCGGCACATTCGGGCGGTGTTGCTGGATTTGTTTTAACTTGTCGAAGTGTCTTGTAGAACCGGGATGCCGAGTCTGATCGGAATGTCTCAGGAGAAGGTCTATTCCTTCATTGACCGTGAGAGCTTGTCATGGGCTAAGTTGGGACTCCCCTGCAGGGATTTGAACTTTCGAAAGCCATGCTCGCGGTTATGGGTAGATGGGAATTTGTTAATGTCCGGTTGTAGATAACTTGAACCTTAAGTTAATTAAAATAAATCAACTGTGTGAGTTACCGTGATGGTCTCTTCTCGGCGGAGTCCGGGAAGTGAACATGGTGTTGGAGTAATGCTTGCCGCAGGTTGTTCTCTAGCTATTCGTTCGCGCTTTGCTTTCTCTTCTCGCTCACTTTTGTGAACAGGTTAGCCACCATATATTCTAGTCGCTTGCAGTAGCTCCACATATTTACCTTGCCTTGCCTATAAGCTTAAATAGTCTTGATCGCGAGGGTGCGAGATTGCTGAGTCCCTGTGGCTCACAGATTACTTCCAAACCAGATGCAGGGCCTGATGACTCCGTTCCAGATGACACGCTTGAGCTCAAGTGGGAGTTCGACGAGGACTCACACCGTTACTATGTGTCTTTCCCTGATGATCAGTAGTGGTGCCCAGTTGGGGCGATCGGGGCCGTGTTGCATGTTGGGTTTATCTTTTATTTTGGCACCGTAGTCGGACCATGAGTGCTTGGTTGATGTAATGCTATTTATGTACTTTGATTGATGTGGCGAGTGTAAGCTAACTATGTATCTCCCCTTTTATTATCTATACTACATGGGATGTTGTGAAGATTGCCTAACTTGCGACATTGATTTCAATGCGGTTATGCCTCTAAGTCGTGCCTCGACACGTGGGAGATATAGCCGCATCGAGGGCGTTACAAGTTGCTGGAAGAGTTTTATTCAAGGCGAACTATCAAGGGGTTCGCATTATAACCCAACCGCATAAGGAACGCAAAATCCGGGAACATAACACCGATATGACAGAAACTAGGGCGGCAAGAGCGGAACAAAACACTAGGTGAGAGGCCAAGCCTTCCACCCTTTACCAAGTATATAGATGCATTAATTAAATAAGAGGTATTGTGATATCCCAACAAGTAAACATGTTCCAACAAGGAACAACATCTCCATGTTCCAACAAGGAACAAACTTCAATCTTCACCTACAACTAACAACGCTATAAGAGGGGCTGAGCAAACCGGTAACATAGCCAAACAACGGTTTGCTAGGACAAGGTGGGTTAGAGCCTTGGTTCAACAATATGGGAGGCATGATAAGCAAGTGGTAGGTATCGCAGCATAGGCATAGCAAAAGAGCAAGCATCTAGGAAGCAAAGATAGAAGTGATCTCAAGGGTATGGTCATCTTGCCTGAAATCCCGCAAGGAAGAAGAACACGTCCATGAAAAAGACAAACGGACGTAGACGAACGAATCCTCACAACACGACGTTACCAGATTACCGAGACGAAGTACACCGGAAATAAAGCAAACAACAAAGTAAACAACCACTACAACAACATGGCACGATGTGCAAACAAGTATGATGCATGTCCGGTTTAATGAAGCATGGCATGGCAAAGTGCACAAACAATACTACAAATTAAGTGGAGCTCAATATGCAACTCCGTTGCATATTGACGAAACACCACATTCAAGCTATTTAGTTCAATCTCGTTTATGTACCCAACAATATTAAATGTTGTTAAACATGGCAAGAGGGTGAAGCAAAGTAAAACTACCTATCTAGTCAAGTTTAAATGAGGCCGGAAACAACGAACAACAATTCCGGAAACTCCTCATGAGCATATTATAGATTTGGTACTGTTCTGCCCTAAACATTATTTTAGAGTTGTTAAACATGCAAGATGAGTGCACCAAGTTAAACTAGGCATTTTTCTACCCCATTTACATATAAAGATTATTTAAATCCGAGCTACGGTTATTTAGTTATGAGTTAAGTCATTTTAACATGGCATAGGAGCAAATTTAAACAAACATCATTTTAAACACCTTAAACATAGATGAAAGTTGCATATTATTAAACTAGATGAAAATCTAAGCAAGTTTCATATATAAAGTTTTTACATATGATGCATGATTGGAGAGTTATTATATGCATGAAGTTTAGGGGCTAAACCGCAAAACTGTTGTCTCAGGATATAGGAAAAAAGCGCAGATCTGGAAAAAAACTACACTGGCCGAAACTGGATGGGCTGGGGTTCTCACAATGCTACTTGGGCCGGCTCAGAGCAGTGACTGGGCCCGGCAACGCAGCTGCCTGGCGGCTAGGAGGCCCACGCGGGCGAAGGGAGCTGGGCCTGCGCTCGCTGGGCTTGGTCAACGCGTACGCGCGGGCGAGCGTTGCTGCCCTCGTCTCTGAAAACAGAAACAGCAGCGAAGCGCAAGGTTCAGAGCAGCAACAGGTGAGGTCGGCGACGCTGGAGGAAGGCGACGGCAACAGCAGGCACCGGTGATGGACTTGGCGGTCTCCGGTGGGGCGGCGCGGCGACCTGGAAACAGGGATGAGGCCGGGGTGCAGGCGCTCACCGGATCTAGCAGAGACGGCGATGAACGGAGCAGGAGAGGTTCGAGCGTCCCTCTGACGCAGAGGATGGCGGCGCTACGAGCGGGCTTCATCTCGCCGGGAAGCATAGCGGTCGCGCGAGTGCGGAACTGGCCAGCGGTGAGGACGTGGTGGCGGGGTCGAGGTTGGACTGAAGGTGCACGATGACGGACGGGCGAGGGGACGGCCATGGCGGCGCTGGTCGCCGGCATCAGGCCGCGTGGCCCGCGGGCAAGCAGCGAGGGCGAGGAAGGCAGTCACGGGTGGTCGTCTCGCGCGCGGGGTGGCCTTCCTGAAGGAGCTTGGCGGCGGCGGAGGCATGGGACGCGCGGCGAGGAGTTCGTCCATGGCGACAGGAACCTGCGGGGGTTCTCTGGCGCTGCTGCTTGGGTGGCCGGCGACCACCGGTGAGGCAGAGGCACGGGGACGAGGAGGCACAGCCTCGTGCGTTTCCTCGGGCACGCGGGCGTGGGGAACGAGCTCGAGCTCCTGGTTTCTACTGGACGAGGATGGCCGTGGGGATCTCTGGTTGGAGGTGATGGATCGATGGGGTTGGTCCGGTGGGGAAAACTAGGTGGAGCTCGGGCTGGCTACGAGGTGTATCTGGGAAGATCCCGAGGGGAATGGTGAGTGGGTGGCGGCGGCGCGATGGGACAAGGGGAGGATTTTTAGGGTTGGACCTTGTGTATTTTTATGGCAGGTGGATTAAGTTGGGGCTATCGGATCCCTCCGATCGTAATCGGGCGATCGAGAAATAAATAGTTAGGAAGTCCAAATAGGAAAAATGAGATGTTTTGTAGACGTTTGGGGATGATTCGGACCCAACGGTGATGACTGTCCGAGTCGGGTACGGGTGAGTTTCGGACACGCGCGAGGGGTCGATGCACTGTGCAAAGAGGGGTAGGCTGGCCTGGCGGTCGGTAGTGAGCTGTGTAGATGGTCTCCAGCTGAGAGAAGAGAAGAGAGGGAGGCCTGGCGACTATTTTCAGAGACCGAAAACGTCCGACGTTAGACCGGCTATAGTGCCGCTATAGTTTAACGGTTGGGCTATCAAACGAACTCCGAATGCGATGAAACTTGACAGGCGGTCTATCTACACTATAATAAGACCGCACGTCAACTCTCATCCCATTCCGAGAACATATTCCGGCCACTTATAAAATACTATTTCGGACATGCCGCGCGCGCGTGCAAGTGTGTCTGGACTCGGAACGGACAACAGAGAGAACTGGGGAAACCCGAACGGATGCAAGTTTTGAAAACATGATGATGCAATGCACATGATGACATGATATGAGATGCATGACAACGACAGCAACACACGGAGACAAAGACCCGAACCCGAGAAAATAAAATAACTTAACGCTGGAAATGGCAAGAGTTGGATTACATATTAGGTAAATCATATCCGGGGTGTTACAACTATGTTATCACTGTCCAGTCACAACAAAGTCTCTCACCAACCAGTGCTTCCAGTCCTCAACAAAAGTATGTTCAGTGTAGAAGTGGATGCAATGCAACCAAAAGACTGATTTAACTACGATATCACGTAGAAGTGCATTCTCTAGCCAACGGAACCAAAAGACCAATTTAATGGAAGTGACTAGGCAATACATTTATACGTCAAAATTCAGGAACTCCTTGATCATTCTGGTCTTAGTGAGGCTCACATTGCTGAAACTCCTATATGCAGCCTTAGCTCAAGCTTCGTGTTACCAATGGAGATCCTAAGGAAAAAACAATAGAGTCATCTTTTTTAAGGAGGATAACCCCTGGCCTCTGCATCGAGCGGTGCACACATCCATCTTCCTTGTATTGTTCAACAAGGTCTTAGAGCAGAGTGATTACAATTCACACAAAAACCAATATATTTCATGCATGACATTAAGGATATACTTCTGACGTTGTAATAACAACACCAAAGCAAGGGAAAGGTTAGTATCATCTACAAATAGCCCAATACCATCTACAAGAGGCTCCAGTACAAACCAAAGGCTTATCACATGACAGAAGGTACAATAAATTCTTCTCACTCAAGAATATCGACGCCATGACATGGGAGGGCTCCACATGGATGAAGCAAATAGGAGAAGCATCCTGCAAGTGACCAATTATTTGCAATCAGCTAAAGCAGGCAAGAACAAAAAATATAATCAGGCTAAAGTCTTGATCAATCCAATTCTAGTGGCAACATGTACTTCTCTAGAAGGAAGAATATCATACGGAAATCAACATTCGGTGGAAACCGATGAAAACCATGAGAAATAGATGTTTTGAAGTTTCAAAAATATCTGAAAAAATGGGATGTTAAGAGGATGATGTTTTATTGCCACACAAAATTTCAAGTTGAAACACATTACGATATGTGAGCTATGGAAAAGACAAAATTCAGCTTTGAATAGTGTTTCAACATCCCGTATTTTGAGATGTGACACTATTCAAAGCTGAATTTTGTCTTTTTTCATAGCTCACATCTCGTAATGTGTTTCATTTTGAAATTTTGTGTGGCAATAAAACATCACCCTCTTAGCGTCCCTTATTTTTTTAGATTTTTTCAAAACTTTAAAATATGGTTTCCACGAAGTTTTCATTGAATATTGGTTTCCGTATGATATTCTCTCTCTCTCTAGAATATAACAAATTACCAAGTACAACATAATGTAGAAGATTTAAGTACATGGCCATTCCTATCTGCCGTATGCATCAACATATGAATATATCAAGAGAAAATTATATTTTCCGTCTCTTAACTTCACCGAGTCTAGAAATAGTCCATCAACTCCAACCTAGAGAAACCAAGTCCTTTAATTGTTGAAACCGATATTTTTCATTCCTCAAGTTGCTTTGGTTGGTTTTGTGTTAAAGTGGCATGGTTTTGAAAGTTGACCTCGCCGCATCATTGTCCACCTCACCTTCGTATTATTCCTCTCTCTTCTCTTTCTCTCACTCTTCAACACTTTGCGACATCAACGTCGATGTTGGGCGATGAGAAAGCCACTACCGCCACCGCTACCGCCTTGTGGTCCTTGTAGTTGCACCAGAGCGCAAACCCGACATTGTCGAATCCCTTCCTCATAGAGGCTTCGGGGCTCATCCCTCACCTTCCCTTGAAGCCGCATCTAAAGCCTGGGTGTCGCCTCCAAGAAGAACCGACAACACCTGGTCTCCATGGGCTCGCAGCCTCAGGGCGCTCCACACGGGGAGCGGCGACGATGGCTGCAAGTGCATGTTGCTGCTCTCACACAGTGGTAATGAGGCATTCGACTGCGTAGAGGTCGAAAGAGGGCACGGTGTCCATGCTCTCAGACGCCGGTGCACTCGAAGGGTGCCTTCACGCATCCCATCTCAGACTACAACATGTATGGCAGTAGAAGGTTGAGCACGAATGTGCGCCTCGCCGAACTTCCGACCGCCGTCACAACTACCGTTGACACTGCAGGGCGGGAGCGGGAGCATGGCATCAAGCTCGGAATCAGCTAGGGACTCTACCGGTCGATCTTCTTACACCAAATCCAACCAACATTCATAATTCAAATCCAATATCATCATGCTTAAATTCCAATATATATAATCATAATCCAAGTTTCAAGCATTCTAGACCACAACACCACCCCCATGGTGTCATCCCAAAACGTGGCCTCCATTTTGTTTGAAAACATTTTTTTCAAACCAAAACATCTACTAAGTGTGGCCTTGCTAGCCCGTCTATGATCGTGGACATAACTATTCAAATAGTTTGAGACTCTTCCGAGGTTGTACACTTTACCCACAAGATCTAGGATGCTTTCCATGCCAGCCATGGCTCGCGATACATTATGTACCCGAGTTAAGCACCCGATCTAAACTTTTCTCAATTCTATTACTAAGTTATTCCCCTGCACCCCATCCAAACACATTCTTCCCATTTGGGCAAGAAATATCCAAATATGATCATTACTTTCCTTCAACCATAACCTACGGGTGTACCACCGTTGTTCCTAGTAGCGAGGAACACTGAAGATCCCTCCTTCGGAGTTGGCCCGTCCCGAGAGAATTTACGCTGTACCTCATCACTATAGTGTGGGCTCCAAGCCAGGTTATCCAAATTACTAAGTTTACCCCTGTCCCATACCAGGGTAATGTGGTTGCACATGTTAGGCTAGTTTAGCGGCACTTAGATTTATTCCTAGAGTTGAAAAACCACCTTACACCATTTTATCCATCATAGCCATCTTCATTCCCATCATCATAGTTTCATTATAACAATTCCATCACGTCCTTCACATCTTTCTTGTTTCAAAACATTCTTTTCAAGACATTCCTACCTCTAACTACAATATCATTTTCCTTTTCAATTTTCTTGTCAACATCACTCATGGGCAATAAATGTCTCCCAAGAGATTTTATAAATAGTTTTGGAGAAGCTCCCAAGTATGAGCCCTAGGGTTAGAAGGATTGGGTATCCTTTATCCTATATACTTAAGAGAGTAATCCTCACTAACTTATTTATTTCAACATGCAAGCATGCCACATCATCACACAAGTATGGATGGGATAAGACCCATCTCAACATGCAATCATGCATGGGAAAAGACCCACCACCACATGCAACCATGCATGGGAAAATATTTTTATTCTATTATTCTACTTATATTCAATAAATTTTTTACCACTATACATAGTCTCGTATGTGTTTTTAACTTTGGTTCACGTGTTATTCTATAAATATGTCTATTCCACGCAATCAAATGAAAAAATGTTCGTCGATTCAAAAAATTTCACAAATTTCAAAACCTGTTACCGAATATTAAAAAAATTCAAAAAATGTTCCTCAATTCAAAAACAGTTTGACAAATGTTCATGAATTCAAAAAATATTTGCGAATGTGAAAAATTGTTCCTAGATTTAAAAAACTATCACGAATTCAAAATATGCATGAATCTATTTTTTAGAATTTAAAAATGAAAAAATGAAAAGAGAAGTAGAAATCGAAAGAAAACATAAAAATGAAAAAAACGCATAAAAGCGTTCACTAATTAAAACAAAAACAAACTGAAAGTAAAAAATAAAATGGAAGAAAAACATGATTTTTTAAAAAACTGGTTCAGGGAATGTTCTAGAACATTCCCAAAACCGGTTGGAAAACAACACAGAAAAACCCTATAATGGGCCGGCCCATGTTGCCTGTTTACATGCTAAGGAGGGTGTACGTTTCCTCGGTATCCATCGACCATCATTATAAATAGGATCCGCCATTTTATTAGCAGGTTAGTCCTCATCAAAATCAATTATGGGCATATGGTATATTTGGTGGGAACGTAGACAAGCAGTGAGAGGAGATTCAGTTAAAACTGCACCAAGCTCGGCGTTCGCTACTCAGGCAATCACAATGAATCATGCAGTTCACCCCACTATCCCTGTTGTCGAAGTAAGATGGCAGAAACCTTCAGCCGGTTATTACAAGCTAAATATAGATGCATTCTTCTTCGAGGATGGAAGTGCAGCAAGCGCAGCTATCCTTCGAAACTCTCAGGGAGAGGTTGTAGCTGGTGTTATGCATATTATGAACGCACAAATGGTAGAGGCGTTCACATTACGACAGGGCCTGGAGATGTTGTACGATGCGAGTTGTACCAAAGTTCAGGTGGAATCGGATTGTCTGGAACCTATCAAGGCTTGCAACGGAACTTTAGATATCTTGAGTCCCTAGTCCCTACGCGCCGATGCTGGCTGATTGCTTCCACTTAGCTCACGACATTCCTTCTATCTCCTTTTCTTTCTGTCCTAGGGAAGCCAATGGCATGGCACACTTTCTTGCTAGATATAGCTATGATCATCAGACTAAGTGTGAGTGGGTAGATGTTGCACCTAATTTCATGCTATCTCATGTACTACTTGATGTAACATTACCACTGAGTTAATAAAGTGCATTGCCACTGAGTTAATAAAGTGCTATGAGGGGTTTCAAAAAAAATCAATTGTTGTTAGAGATCACACTGCACATTCTCGGAACTATGCATGTTGTTGTATTGGAAAGTTGATGTGTACCGAAATACTTGTAGCTGGGGAAACTAATACAAGGTCCCCCAACACTGGTAGAAAAAGGGCCTGTTGTCCCGGTTCGTAAGGGCCTTTTGTCCCGGTTCTGGAACCGGGACTAAAGGGTCGGTACTAATGTCATGTCCCTTTAGTCCCGGTTCAATCCAGAACCGGGACAGATGGGCCTCCACGTGGCCTGTGCGCGGAGCCCAGGCAGGAGGCATCCACCCGTCAGCATTTCTTTGGTTGCGGTTTTTGTTTTTTTTAAAGGGGGGGGGGGTTTGGGGGTTTTAGGGGGTTAATTTAGGTGTTTCATATATTGTGTTAGCTAGCTATAATTAATAGAGAGAAGTGTCCTCACTTATGTCCGTGCTTGGTCGACGCTACGTACTATACATACGTATAGAGAGGACTAGACACGCTAGCTAGCTAGTAAGCAAACGAAGAAAACAGAAGATCGTCATGAACATATATGCATACAGAGAGAAGTGATATCGACCACCTCTCCTTCTTCGAGAGATTGGTCGAACAACAAGTTCTCGTATATCTATCCGACACTACCGGCTACATATATACAATAATTATCTCTTACAAATATAATCATACGGACTCAGGGTCCACATAGTATTCTCCGTCTTCAGGGATCACGTAGTCAATAAAGAATGCCGCCAATTCCTCTTGAATTGCTCGCATGCGAGCTGGTGCTAGGAGTTCATCCCACTTCCGAAACATCTAATTTAAAGAAGGGGGTCAATACATATATATATATATATATATATGAATGAATGAAACTCAACACAAATGATGGTAATAAAATAAAATTGTGAATGTTGTTATTTACGTACTTCATATTGTTCGTTAGTGTAGCCCCGCTCACAGGTGGTGTGGCGGATGGACTCGCAAACGTAGTATCCAAAGAAATCATTCCCTTGTTCCTGCCACAACCACTTTATAAGAAATAAAGGTCAATCAAACTGATAAGCAAGAATGTCAAATGGTATTGATGAAACTAGCGCTTGAATGACTAGTAGATGCGCGAAACATGCTACTATAGTACTTACTTTCGGGTGTCTAAATTGCAGCTCCTTCGGCAGTTCTGGAGCTTTTCTGGTGAATTTTCTCCAAACCCTGCCGGACAAAGAAAACAATTACTTGATATATCAGGAAATGAACAAAGTTGCTGATATGGTGGATAATGATCGATTTAACTTACTTCTCGAGTATTTGAGTCATGTCTGCATAGTCCTGGGGATCTTTTCGTCTTGAGTCTAAGACGGTTACTAGTCCCTGCTCAAGCTTAATCTCTAGGAGAATATAGTGGAAACTGCACACGCATACATAACTCATCAATTACATTACTATAACCTTGACTAATATTTAAGGAAAACCGAATACGCACAAGACAGTAACACTCACTTGAAGTTGTAAGGAAAGAGTATTATATCTTTATTTTCATTTATTACCAACGATCGTAGCAAGTTGGCCTCGGTAGATGCGGCATGAAATTTAACCTGAGTTGCATCTATGAGATATGTGTTAATGAACCCAATATCACCGACTTGTCTTTTCTTCAATTCGGCGATCTTCAATCTGCATAATATAGTGAGGATGATTATAAATACATGCAATGAAAGAGCTGAGTTATATAGAGAGACTTAATGACAGAAGTAGTACTACTTACAGACAGTAGCAGGCGACCGTTGTTTTATCGAGGGCCAATTGATTGAGAAATTGATAGAACTCCTCAAATGGAACAGGCAACAGTTCAATTCCAACGAGGTCATGCTCCTTTTTAACTTTCACATACAAAGTACTCCTTCCCCCAGAGTCTCTGCAGATTTTCAAGTACCAATCATGCAATCTTCGCATCATCATTGATAGAGATCTTTCATCTTTGACGAGAGGCTTCCCGTACTCGTATCTTTGTATCTGCACCTCCATGGGTTCATAATGTATATCGTCGGGTAGGTAATCTGCAAGATTGCTATAACCGGGCACCATCCTCGGATCATTAGCGATGTTGTGGCTAGGCACCTTGAGCGGGGGGCATGATTGCTTCGCTTGTTCGCCGAGCTGGGCAATTTGTTTCCCATCTCGTCGTTCTTTCAGCCTTTGATCACTGACAGTACTTCCCGACCGCTCCGCTTCGGCAAATTCCTTTCCAATAATGCGCTCATAGTTTCCTTTCGACGGAGACTTGGGTGGTTTTGTCAGGGCAGCCAGAGTGCGCTTCGCTTTCACCGGATCTACCTTCTCCTCCGGAAGTGGATGTCTCTTTGCTTTCAACCCTTGAAACCAGTCATCCACTTTGGTTCGTGCGATCTCGGCGTTCTCCTCCGGGGTCCTCTCTTATGGTAACTTCTCTGGAGTCTTCAGAGAAGGACCGAATCTGTATGTTCTCCCGCCTCTGGCTGTACTGCTAGACGCCGGCCGAGCAGATGGAGCGGTTGTCTTCTTTACTTTCTTACGAGGCGGAGGAGAAGGACTACGACGCACCGGAGCAGCCGGAGTGGCGGCAGGTCTCTTCCGCCCTTACTGACGAGGCAGAGAAGGAGGAGGCTGGCTGCTCGGGTGCGTCGGCGCAGGCGGAGAAGGAGGCGGAGTGCCGCCACGCGCTGGAGAAGGAGCCGGTCGAGTGCCCTGATCGTCACTCGCCGGAGGAGGAGGCGGTGGAGGAGGCGGAGTGCCCTGACTCGCCGGAGGAGGAGGCGGTGGAGGAGGCGGAGTGCCCTGACTTGCCGGAGGAGGAGGAGGAGGCAGAGGCGTCCAGTTCGGAAGGTTGATGAGCTCCTTCCGCCATAGGCATGGAGTCTTCAGAGCAGACCCCAGCCTAGTCTCCCCTTCACCGGTAGGGTGGTCAAGCTGGAGGTCCTCAAATCCCTCCGTTATTTCATCCTCCATCACCCTAGCATATCCTTCTGGAATCGGTCGGCAGTGAAAAGTTGCGCCGGGTTCAGTAGGATAAACATAGCCAACAGCCGCCTTGACCTTCAAATTCATCCATTGCGTCGCAATTTTGAGACTCTGTGATAGCTTCCACGGGATAGCTGGCAGGAGCCGTCAAGGCATGCTCCGGCTGAAGCAGCTCGGTGGAAGCCACCCTGCTTCTCCGCTGAGATGGTGGGGTAGCTTCGGGGGAAGCTTCGGCAGTACGTTTGCTGCGATTTGCTTCTCGTTCCTCTATCGCTTGTACCCTTGCTTGCAGCGCCTGCATTTGGGTCTGCTGCACTTTTTTCCTCCTCTCATGGGATTTGTAACCGCCTGCGTCTGGAAACCCAACCTTCCACGGAATGGAGCCTGGCGTGCCTCGTGTCCGTCCAGGGTGCTCAGGATTCCCGAGGGCCATTGTGAGCTCGTCGTTCTCTCTGTCTGGAAAGAACGTCCCTTGCTGCGCTGCATCGATATAGTGCTGAAGCTTCCTGAGTGGTATGTCCATTTGATCGTTCGTCCAAATGCACTTCCCTGTTACAGGGTCCAAGGTTCCGCCAGCCCCGAAGAACCAAGTCCGGCAACGGTCTGGCCAGTTAATTGTCTCTGGTTCGATCCCTTTATCAATCAGATCATTCTCAGTCTTGGCCCACTTAGGCCGGGCTACGAGGTAGCCACTGACCCCGTGCGATGGTGATGCTTCTTCTTCGCAGCATTTTGCTTGTTTGTCGCCGACATCTTCTTACTCTTTTCCGATGTCTTGTGGGCCACAAATGCAGGCCAGTGATCTCTGATCTTCTCATATCTGCCCTTGAATTCTGGTGTCTCATTATTTTCGACAAACTTATTCAGCTCTTTCTTCCACCTCCTGAATAGTTCTGCCATCCTCTTAAGAGCAAAAGACTTGAGTAATTGCTCTTTAACTGGCTTCTCTAGATTATCCTCTGGCGGTAGGGTGAAATTTGACTTCAGCTCAATCCAAAGATCATTTTTCTGCATATCATTGACATAAGACACCTCAGGGTCTTCTGTAGCCGGCTTAAACCATTGCTGGATGCTGATCGGGATCTTATCCCTAACCAAAACCCCGCACTGAGCAACAAATGCGCTCTTTGTCCGGAGGGGTTCAATCGATTGGCCGTCGGGCGCGATTGCTATGATCTCAAACTTTTCATCCGAGCTCAACTTTTTCTTCGGGCCTCGTCTCTTTACCGAAGTTGTGCTCGATCCGGAGGGCTAGAAAAAAGAACAAACACTTAATTAATATGTGTACATACCAAAACAATGAATGCATCAATTAGCTAGTCAGCAGAAGCTTAACTAATATATATACCTAGCCGGAATCGATTCGGTCACCGGAGACGTCATCACAGTCTCCTTCTTGCACCGGCATTGGGTCACCGGAGCCGTCCTCACGGTCTCCTTCTTGCACCGGCATTAGGTCACCGGAGCCATCATAATCAGCTGCTTCTAGACCATCGGTCTCGTTGAGAAACAACGAGCAGATGGCATCACTTCCTCGTGCAATTATGTCCCCCAACAACTCTTCTTGTACTTCGTCTCGGGCGGTGTCCATAGTTTCTACAAATATTGACAACATGGCAATTATTATTCAAACATGACAGATGGATATATTAGTGGCAAAAACGTAGAACTAATATTAATTAGTGGCCTCGACGCTGCTTCTCTAGGGTTTGGGGTGGCCTCGACGCTGCTTCTCTAGGGTTTGGGGTGGCCTCGACAATGCTTCAAGGATAAAAAAAGAAGAGGAAGAAGAAAAAAAGAGGAACTCCTCTATTCTTTCTTCTCCTCTTTTTTTCTTCTTCTTCCTCTTTTTTTTATCGGGGACGAGGGTCGTCGAGGGTCACCGAGCGATAGAGGAAACCCTAAATAGCAAGTATCGTGGGTGTGAGATACTAGTGGGACGTGGATGTAGTGTCCGACACCGACGGCCACATGTATCTCACACCCACGATACTTGCTATTTAGGGTTTCCTCTACCGTTCGGCGACCCTGACCCTCGACGACCCTCGTTTCCAATAAAATAAAGAGGAAGAAGAAGAAAAAAAGAGAAGAAGAGAAGAAGAAGAAGAAAAAGAGGAGAAGAAGAGGAAGAAGAAGAGAAGAAGAAGAAAACCGAGACCAAAGGCCTCTTTTCAACAGCCCAAAGGGTGGGAAGCGGCGGCCTTTGGTCTCGGTTGGTGGCAC
>NC_041390.1:609393267-609433267 GCF_002162155.2 Triticum dicoccoides
GGACTAAAGGGGGGCATTGGTCACGGTTTGTGCCACGAACCGTGACCAATGCCCCCTTTAGTCCCGGTTGGTGCCACCAACCGGGACCAAAGGCCTTGTGCGGCTGCTGCGTCGAAAGTTTAGTCCCACCTCGCTAGTTGAGAGGGGTGCGCAGTGGTTTATAAGTCCCACTGCCGCACCCCTATCGAGCTCCTCTCCATTGTAGGCTTACGGGCCTAATTGTCACTGCTATGCCTGTGGGCCTACTGGGCCTCCCGCGGGCCTGAATCCTGGCCCTTGGATGGGTTTCTAGTCGTATTCAGGCCGTGGGGGCCCAGTAGGTGGCATTTTTTTGTTTTTTTGTTGCTTTATTTATTTTCTTTTGTTTTCTTGCTTTATTTTTTAATTCTTTATGCTTTTAGTTTTAGAAAAATTATAAACTTTTTGTTAATGCCATTAGTTTTCAAATTCGAAAACACTTTTTTTGTTTTTTTGTTTTCTTTGTTGCTTTATTTATTTTATTTTGTTTCTACTTACAGCAAAATACTTATTGTTGCTATTTTTTCCAGTTTTTTTGTTTTGTTTTCTGCATTATTTATTTTCTTTTGTTTTTTGCTTTATTTTTTATTCTTTTTGCTTTTAGTTTCAGAAAAATTATAAACTTTCTGTTAGTGCCATTAGTTTTCAAATTTGAAAACACTTTTTTAGTTTTTTTGTTTTCTTTGTTGCTTTATTGATTTTATTTTGTGATTAACTTTACTATAAAAATAGCTTTTTCCTATTTTTTGATTTGTTTTTTGCATTATTTATTTTATTTTGTTTTTTGCTTTAATTTTTAATTATGTTTGCTTTTAGGTTAGCAAAATTATAAACTTTCTATTAGTGCCATTAGTTTTAGAAAAATTATAAACTTTCTGTTAGTGCCATTAGTTTTCAAATTTGAATAGTTAAAATTTGAATTCTTTGAAAAAAATTTGAATCACAAGTTTGTGATTAACTTACTAAAAAAATGAGAATAGATGCGCTTATAGAGAAAATTCAACCTAAATTCCTAGTAAATTTCTATGAATTTCAGAGAAATTCACTATGAATTTAGGTTAAACTTTTATCTATTAGGGCATCTATTTTCACTTTGAGAGGAGCTCAACAAGGCCGAGAGGGAAGAGCTTATAAATCGGTGTGAGCCCCCTTCGGTTGGCGAGGTGGGACTAAACTCTGCCCGCAACGAGGACCAACCCTTTAGTCCCGGTTTGTGGCACAAACTGGGACTAATGGTCATGGGCCAGGGGCAAGGAGCAAAATTATAGAATTTCTGTTAGTGCCATTAGTTTTAGAAAGTTGAAAGTTGAAAGTTGGCATGGGCCAGGGACTAATGGTCATGGTATTACGAGGGCCGAACCATAAGACATGAAAGCATTTCAAATGAACTCTGAAAAAGTTGAAAGTTGGCATGGTATCATAATTTCACCCACATAGCATGTGCATGTACAAAACGGACAATGGTAGCATGTTCGTGTGTTACAAAGTTGGCATGGTATCATCATAATAGTTGCGGGAGAAAGTCTTCATTTTTTCTTCGCTTGTGTCATTTGCTTATTGCGCCGTAATCATGGATAATCTTCATTGTTTATCAGGATGCTTGGGTCAGCCTTGACATTGAAGGGAGAAATTTCATGAAACTTTTCATAATCTTCAGACATGTCTGTCTTGCCGTCCACTCCCAGGATGTCCCTTTTTCCTGAAAGAACTATGTGGCGCTTTGGCTCATCGTATGATGTATTCGCTTCCTTATCTTTTTTTTCTCGATTTGGTAGACATGTCCTTCACATAGATAACCTGTGCCACATCATTGGCTAGGACGAACGGTTCGTCGGTGTACCCAAGATTTTTCAGATCCACTGTTGTCATTCCATACTGTGGGTCTACCTGTACCCCGCCGCCTAACAGATTGACCCATTTACACTTAAACAAAGGAACCTTAAAATCAGGTCCGTAGTCAAGTTCGCATATGTCCACTATGTAACCATAATATGTGTCCTTTCCGCTCTCGGTTGCTGCATCAAAGCGGACACCGCTATTTTGGTTGGTGCTCTTTTGATCTTGGGCGATCGTGTAAAATGTATTCCCATTTATCTCGTATCCTTTATAAGTCAATACAGTTAAAGATGGTCCCCTAGGCAACAAGTACAACTCATCACAAACAGTGTTGTCACCTCTGAGATGTGTTTCCAACCAACTGCTGAAAGTCCTGATGTGTTCACATGTAATCCAGTCATCGCACTGCTCCGGGTGTTTGGAGCGCAGACTGTTCTTGTGTTCATCGACATACGGCGTCACCAAGGTAGAGTTCTATAGAACTGTGTAGTTTGCTTGAGACCAAGAATATACGTCCCTGCATATTATTGAGTCTCTTCCAAGAGTGCCTTTTCCAATCAGTCTCCCCTCATACCGCGATTTAGGGAGACCTATCTTCTTAAGGCCAGGAATGAAGTCAACACAAAACCAGATAACATCCTCTGTTTGATGGCCCATGGAGATGCTTCCTTCTGGCCTAGCGCGGTTACGGACATATTTCTTTAGGACTCCCATGAACCTCTCAAAGGGGAACATATTGTGTAGAAATACAGGCCCCAGGATGACAATCTCGTCGACTAGATGAACTAGGACGTGCGTCATGATATTGAAGAAGGATGGTGGGAACACCAGCTCGAAACTGACAAGACATTGCGCCACATCACTCCTTAGCCTTGGTACGATTTCTAGATCGATCACCTTCTGAGAGATTGCATTGAGGAATGCACATAGCTTCACAATGGCTAATCGAACGTTTTCCGGTAGAAGCCCCCTCAATGCAACCGAAAGTAGTTGCGTCATAATCACGTGGCAGTCATGAGACTTTAGGTTCTGAAACTTTTTCTCTGGCATATTTATTATTCCCTTTATATTCGACGAGAAGCCAGTCATGACCTTCATACTGAGCAGGCATTCAAAAAAGATTTCTTTCTCTTCTTTCGTAAGAGCGTAGCTGGCAGGACCTTTATACTGCTTCGGAGGCATGTCGTCTTTTTCGTGCAAACGTTGCAGGTCCTCCCGTGCCTCAGGTGTATCTTTTGTCTTCCCATACACGCCCAAGAAGCCTAGCAGGTTCACGCAAAGGTTTTTCGTCACGTGCATCACGTCGATTGAGGAGCGGACCTCTAGGTCTTTCCAGTAGGGTAGGTCCCAAAATATAGATTTCTTCTTCCACATGGGTGTGTGTCCCTCAGCGTCATTTGGAACAGCTAGTCCACCGGGACCCTTTCCAAAGATTACGTAGTGTAAATCATTGACCATAGCAAGCACGTGATCACCGGTGCACATGGCGGGCTTCTTTCGGTGATCTGCCTCGCCTTTGAAATGATTGCCTTTCTTTCGACATTGATGGTTGGTCGGAAGAAATCGACGATGGCCCAGGTACACATTCTTCCTGCATTTGTCCAGGTATATACTTTCAGTGTCATCTAAACAGTGCGTGCATGCGTGGTATCCTTTGTTTGTCTGTCCTGAAAGGTTACTGAGAGCGGGCCAATCGTTGATGGTCACGAACAGCAATGCCTTAAGGTTAAATTCCTCCTGTCTGTGCTCATCCCACGTACGTACACTGTTTCCATTCCACAGCTGTAAAAGTTCTTCAACTAATGGCCTTAGGTACACATCAATTTCGTTGCCGGGTTGCTTAGGGCCTTGGATGAGAACTGGCATCATAATGAACTTCCGCTTCATGCACATCCAAGGAGGAAGGTTATACATACATAGAGTCACGGACCAGGTGTTGTGATTGCTACTCTGCTCCCCAAAAGGATTAATGCCATCCGCGCTTAAAGCAAACCATACATTCCTTGGGTCCTTTGCAAACTCATCTCAGTACTTTCTCTCGATTTTTCTCCACTGCGACCCATCAGCGGGTGCTTTCAACTTCCCATCTTTCTTTCGGTTCTCACTGTGCCATCGCATCAACTTGGCATGCTCTTCGTTTCTGAACAGACGTTTCAACCATGGTATTATAGGAGCATACCACATCACCTTCGCAGGAACCCTCTTCCTGGGGGGCTCGTCGTCAACATCACCAGGGTCATCTCGTCTAATCTTATACCGCAATGCACCGCATACCGGGCATGTGTTCAGATCCTTGTATGCATCGTGGTAGAGGATGCAGTCATTAGGACATGCATGTATCTTCTCCACCTCCAATCCTAGAGGGCATACGACCTTCTTTGCTGCGTATGTACTCTCGGGCAATTCGTTATCCTTTGAAGCTTCTTCTTCAATATTTTCAGTAGCTTCTCAAATCCTTTGTCAGCCACAGCATTCTCTGTCTTCCACTGCAGCAATTCCAGTACGGTACCGAGCTTTGTGTTGCCATCTTTGCAATTGGGGTATAACCCTTTTTTGTGATCCTCTAACATGCGATCGAACTTCAGCTTCTCCTTTTGACTTTCGCATTGCGTCCTTGCATCGACAATGACCCGGCGGAGATCATCATCATCGGGCACATCGTTTGGTTCCTCTTGATCTTCAGCAGCTTCACTCGTTGCAGCATCATTCGGCACATCGTCTGGTTCCTCTTGATCTTCACCAGCTCCCCCCGTTGCAGCATCACCGTATTTAACAGGCACATAGTTGTCATCGTACTCTTCTTCTTCGCTGTCTTCCATCATAACCCCTATTTCTCCGTGCCTCATCCAAACATTATAGTGTGGCATGAAACCCTTGTAAAGCAGGTGGGAGTGAAGGATTTTCCGGTTAGAGTAAGACCTCGTATTCCCACATTCAGTGCATGGACAACACATAAAACCATTCTGCTTGTTTGCCTCAGCCGCATCGAAAAACTCATGCACACCCTTAATGTACTCGCGGGTGTGTCTGTCACCGTACATCCATTGCCGGTTCATCTGCGTGCATTATATATAATTAAGTGTCCAAATTAATAGAAGTTCGTCATCACATTAAAACCAAAGTGCATACATAGTTCTTATCTAACAACATATACCTCTTCAGAGCATCTAATTAATTAAACCATACATTGAAACTATGTAAAACATTTCAATGCGAAAACAAATGCGATCATAATCGCAACCAAGGTAACAATTGATCCAACGGCGTAATGATACCAAGCCTCGGTATGAATGGCATATTTTTTAATCTTTCTAATCTTCAAGCACATTGCATCCATCTTGATCTTGTGATCATCGACGACATCCGCAACATGCAACTCCAATATCATCTTCTCCTCCTCAATTTTTTTTATTTTTTCCCTCAACAAATTGTTTTCTTCTTCAACTAAATTTAACCTCTCGACAATAGGGTCGGTTGGTATTTCCGATTCACATACATCCTACATAAATAAAATCTATGTCACGTTGGTCGGCATAATTTTCATAAATAATAAATAAACCAATAGTTATAAAGATAATATATATACCACATCCGAATCATAGACAGGAAGAGGGCCGGCGGGGGCGGATACCAAAACCATCGCACTATATAAGATGCAATAATAAAAGTATAATACAAGTATTTTTGTAAACATACAAGTAAGAATATTTTTCCTTTCAGAAAGAAGATAAGAACAAGAGGCTCACCACGGTGGTGTCGGCGATGAGCTCGGCGCGGGTGATCGACGGCAGTGAAGACGGGGACAGGGCGTGACGGACCGCTAAACCTAGACAAATATTATGAAAAATGGAGTTTGGAGGTCGAGCTTGAAGAGGAGAAAGCTTAAGTAGTGTGGCTCGGGCATTCCATCGAACATCTTGTGTGCATAGGAGGTGAGCTAGAGCACCACCAAGCCCTCTTCCCCTCGACCAGAGAAAAACAAAGCACTGTGGTGCTCTGCTCGGGAGCGAGGGGTATATATAGGCACCTCATTGGTCCCGGTTGGTGACATGAGCCGGGACTAAAGGGGAGCCTTTGGTCCCGGTTCAAGCCACCAACCGGGACCAATGGTGATGGGCCAGGAGCGAGGCCCATTGGTCCTGGTTCATCCCACCAACCGGGACCAAAAGGTCCATATGAACCGAGACCAATGGCCCACGTGGCCCGGCCGGCTCCCTGGGCTCACGAACCGGGACCAATGCCCACATTTGGTACAGAGGAAGTACATGGCAACAGAAGCAGCGACTGAAACAGTTAACAACAATGGTTATGAACATGAGCCCTCTTTTGCGTCTAAATGAAAAGGTAACGCTCCTGTCAGTTCCTCGAAAACGGAAATAGTTCTGCGCATATACTCCCACCATTTTGGAACAAAATCGGTCGTCGGGCCAGTGAAGTTCCTTCGAAAAGAGGCAGCTCGATCGCGAGCTCCGAACCACCAGGGTTTCATCTCACGAACCAAGTCGCGCTGAACCGAGTGCACCTGACGTTGTGCTCTAGCTGGCTGGAACACGGAGCACTTGTAGCTCAGATGCCGACATCGTGGATGCCCAAAGAGAAAAAGCTGTAGCATGCGTGTGCGTACCTGCGCACGCAGGTAATCTCGATTTGTATAAGCCCTTTGACTCGCTGAATATGCATTCTGATTCTGGTTTTCTCCTTTTGAGGAATCCATCCCCAAGGTCGCCACAAAGTGGACGCCTCCTGATCAAAGTCAACCCACAAGCTAAGCTAAGCTAGGTAGCGCTAAAAGGAAATGCAACACAACACAGCTTTTGAGCTGAAAACTGTAGGGGAACTGTACAAAACATGTACTGATAGCAGAGCTCGGTCGGAGTGCATCAACATCGTGTAGCTCAGTCGGAGGTAATTGAGTACTCGCTCCTTGGCGAGCACCGATGCATCAAGCAAAATGACCATGGCTGCTCACGTATCTGTAATCAGAGGGTTAGAGAGTTATATTAAGGGTATGCCTAGATCTCAGTTGATTGAGATTTAGTGATGTCTCAGTCAAATAACATAACATATAAAAAAGAAAAAATAAATTACACGGATCTTCACGTAAGAGCATCTACAGCCGAGCGCCTCAAATCGGCCTCAGACACTCAGGCGGCCCGCCCGGTCACTGACCGGTCACGAAATTTTGACGCAGAAAGGCGCCTCAAATGGGCCTCAAATGCCTGGACTGACCGGCGCCTCTCATTTTCAGCCTAAATATGGGGCGGATATGGGGGCGCCCGGGCACGCCCGCCACGTCGGACCCGGCCCATGCTGGCTCGCCCGACCCCATATATATTCCTCCTCGTCCGCTCGCCGAACCAAACCCTAGCCACTTTACTCCACTCTCCTCTGCCACCCAAGCTCACCTCTGGCCGTCTCCGACATGGTGGACAGCGGATTTGAATGCTTCACCTCCAGATCCGTCGACCCCTAACTCATCCTACGCGGCCCCGAGAAGGAGATGGCCGCCTGGCTTGCGCTTTGCCGCTCCCGGGAGAAAGCTTGTGCGAGGCAGCACTCGGACTCCTTCTGTCGGGAATCCATTGTGCCCGCCCAAATGGCGCACATATCCGGCGCTAGGTGTGTCGTTGCTGCCTCACCTGAGGTGTGCGGTACATCTGGCGTCCGAAAGCTAGGTTAAATGTAATAATATGGATTTGGGGTTTCTACGGTCAGCCGTTTGAGGTGTTGGATTTGACAAGTCCAGCTGTAGATGCTCTAAGATCTCATGGATATAGCAGCGAATGTATTTAGCACTTAGCTAGCAACATGACACTACCGAAATAACGGTAATTTCTACGCCAACAGCTTATTGTCGGGGCCGTCGGCATAGATGGACATATGCCGATGGCCCTGTTCGACGTCAATCAGGTAGTGTGAAGTAAATCTTATCACACAAAACATTATGCATTTAAAAGGAGGGCGGATTCGACTTAAAAAAGTAGACAATATCTTCCACTAATGCACTCAACGCGAAAGTTAGGCGGCGGGCGCATGCCTCTTTTGGCTGCACCTTTAGTTTATAGATCATCTCACATTTTCAGTGTGAGTGCTAAAAGGACGGAGAACAGAATACATACTCATATTAGCTGTCGCTGGAATGGATTTATCTAGCACTGAAATCATTACATCGTAAAGTGCATTGAATTCGCAAAGAATCGATACAAACATTCGACCAACAGGAAACAAATTTGGAGAGTCTAATGAGGATGCATGCGAATGCGATGCAGCCCGTAGTTTATGCTATGCAATGGGATCGTAGGAGGGAAGATCATGGAACTCAGAAGGCGGTGCAGTTCTTGGGCAAGCCGGTGACGTGGTCGACGGAGACTTGCTGGGTGGCGATGCAGCTGAGGACGTCCTGCCGGAGCTTGGCCCCGGCGGCCTTGAGCCCCTTGATGGACACGGGCTGGTTGAAGAGGTTCAGCACGGGGAGCTTGGACGCCGGCGGCATCTTGCCCGACGGCAGGAGCGGCGCGAAGTCGTCGGCGACGAGCGGCACCTCGAAGTCGCCCTTGTCATGCTTGAGCTTGTTGTCCTTGGCGCTGATGTGGGCGCCGGGCTCCATGTGGTTGGTGGAGAAGCTGGTCTGGTTGGGGAAGTTTGGGTAGAGGCTGACGTACCCCCTAAGGTACATCATGTCGATGAGGAACTTCTTCCATGACGCCTGCCAGCCGTTGGTGCGTGACCTCGGGATCTGCACCGGGTTCGTCTTGGCGTCCTCCGTGAAGCGTGCCGCCATGTAGGCGTAGAACTCGCGCCAGTGCTTTGGGAAGAAGACGGCGCCCCAGCTGCAGGGGAGCTGGTGGAGGTAGGGGGTGTTGGCGCCATGCTTGGTGGCGCCAAAGAAGGCGGTGGCGTTCCAGCGCGGCCGCTCCTTGGTGACCTCGACGAGGCGGGGCGTGTAGAGCGAGATGGAGGAGAGCTCCGGGAGGGAGACGGTGGGGTCGTAGCGGTAGGCGAGGAGGGCGTACTTGACCCAGAGGTAGTAGTAGGGGGACACCTCGATGTCGTCCTCGAGGAGGAGCCCGTAGTCGTCGTCGGAGGCCGGGTACCAGCTCTCGCTGACGGCGCGGATGAGGCCGCCTTGGATGATGCGGCGGCGCAGCGTCTTGCCGCCGTGCGGCCAGGCGAAGGCGTTCACCGTGTTGAGGGTCGCTGCGTCCACCTTGCTGTCCATGTTGAAGCTGATCGGCACCTCGTCGCCCAGGTAGTAGGCGTTCTTCAGCGAGCTGAGTAACCGCTGCAGGGACCCCGCGCGCGTCTGCGTGATGATGTTCACCGAGATCCTCATCTTGTTCCAGTCTGCAACGTAAGTGTTCAGTGAAATCATTGTAGAAGATCATTGGTACGACGAGGAGAAAGAGGGAGGTCGATGTGTTATAAGATTTGTCTGAAGTTAAATTTCATAAAGTACAACCATGTTTATAGGAAAATAATAATAATATTTACTATGTTAAATCAATATTATTCGATGCATTATGGAATTAGTTTTCTTATATTATATAATTTAAATATCGTAGGTGTTCATATTTTAAATATATATTTGATCAAATTTTACAAAGTTTGAATTCAACAAATCTTATATGACGAGGAGATAAAAAAAAGACGGAGAGTACTTACTTGGGAGTGAGGCAGGGCGGAGGGTGGCCATCCAGAGCACCTTGGGGATGGTCTTTCTAGGGAGGAGGACGAGTGCGGTTTGGTTGACAGCGGCGTCGGCGGCCATGCGGAGCGCTTCCTTGACCTTACCGTCGACGTCGGCCACCGCGACGATGACGCTGGGGTTGTGCATCCGGACGAGGCCGCGCATGCTGGAGTAGACGGCCTGCAGCACGGGCACGTCGGAATGGGACGGGCCAGAGAGCGCGCCGAGGGCCAGGTCGAACACCTTGAACCGCCGCTCCTTGCACACCACCTTGGGCCACTTGAGCACGGCCGCGGCCTCCTCGCAGGGGCAGTGCCCGCCACCGGACACGACGAGGTACGCCTTCCGGCCGGCGGTGGTGCGGAACTTCTCCAGCAGCGGCGCCAGCGCCCTGACCTCGGCGAGGGAGTGCGCGTAGAAGAGCGCGTCCACCTTCTGCGGGTTCATGGCCGCCCACTGCGTCACGTAGCCGGAGGTGAGCGCGCGCCACCACTGCTCGTCCCGCACGGTCACGATGTCCTTGAAGATGACTGTCGTCTCGGAGACGTAGGCCAGGCGGTGCTCGCTGTCCCCCCACGTCTCCTTGTCGGCGGGGTCGACGGGGAGCACGAAGGAGCCGGCGCCCATGTACTTCTGCAGCTGGTAGCTGAGGTGCAGGTCCTCGCCGGTCATGAAGGTGAAGGGCGTCTCGATGAAGAGCGTCTTGACGAGCTCCGTGGCGAGGAACCATGAGCTGGAGAGGAAGTCCACCTGCACGATCCGGTCGACGGTGATGTCGTAGGCCGGGTCGGGGAGGTAGAGCCCGGCCTCCCGGGAGCGGAACTTGCGGTAGCTGGGGAAGGTGAAGTCCTTGCCCCGGAAGGGGAGGATGCGGCCGATGCTGCCGAGCACGGCGTTGCGGTACTTGTCGGTGCCGGCGACGTGGCAGAGGATCTCGAGCATGCGGGTGCCGGGGATCATGTCGTCGTCGAGGACGTAGACGAAGTCGGACTCGGCCTGCAGCGCCATCTGGAAGCGGCCGTAGTACTTGAAGTCGTAGCCGGAGGCGACGAAGCTGACGCGGGTGTCGTTGTAGCTCTCGACGATGCGCCGGAGCGAGGCCTCGTTGGGGCTCCCGAAGGCGAGCACCCAGGCGCGGTGGAACGGCAGCGTCTGCCGCCGGAGCGTGTCCAGCTGCGCGCACAGCGTGCGCCGCTTGAAGTGGTTGAGGATGACCGTGACCCGCGGCCGGCCGGCCTCGTCGGACGGCGGCGAGGGCCAGCGGGAGCGCATGCGGAGGAGCTCGGGGAGCGTCTCGGCGGCGAAGGAGCGGCGCTGGAAGGCGAGCACCTCGTCGTAGAGCTCGCGCTTGAGGCGGATCATGAGCGCGTCGGTGGACTTCTTCTGCTCGAACTCGATGCTTTCGTGCTCGCACACCTCCTGCGGCGACAACAGCAGGTCGCCGCCGCCGTCGGGCATGATGCTCTGCTTCCAGCGCTGCGCGATGCGGGTGGCCCAGGCGAAGTCGGGCTTGGCGCGGAGGTCCACGGCGGGGCTCATGTAGTAGAGCAGGAAGGTGGCGTAGATGGCGAAGGCGAGCTGGAGGCAGGTGAGCGCCGCCACGAGGCGCGACGAGTGCTTCGCCGCCGCCCCCAACGACGCGCGCCTCGGCTTGCCGCCGACGTAGTCGCCCAGCCTGTCCTCCAGGGAGTCGTTCTTCACGATGTGCGCGCGGGTGATGCCCATGGTGATGGCGGGAAACTGCTGATTTGAAAAAGAAGTCGTGAGACGTACGAGACTGCACTGCTACTGGCTTCACTTATGCTGCTGACTTTGCTTAACTAGCATGCAAATGTGAAAGTCTCTGCTACTTTAAACAGCATGCAAGCTACGTAGGCGTGATGAATTGCTTGATTAGTCAGCAATATCATCTGATTTATTAATGGATGCAGTAGGAGTTCAGCAAAGCGAACACGGGTTCAGACAAGAACAAGCAACATATTTTTTTTTTCGAAAAGGACAAGCAGCATATATACTAGTGCAAATGTATGTTTTTCCAAGAAAGAACAGGCAGCAGCATGTTTAGGATGGACTTGCTTGTGAGTTTACCTTGGAATGGATCCTGCAGACCAATTGCTAGCAAGAACGCTAGCTCGATCTTCACATGGACATACGTTCGGCGAAGCAGGTAAAGAAACGGGTTACTGAAGCTAATTCTCTGAGGAACAGTCAAAATGCAAAATGAAGGAAGAAAGACAGAAAGGATCAAAGATAGTAAGAGAGCACTAGTCTACTCTAGTTTGTGATCATGCTCTGCGTGGAGGACTTGAGGATCTAAGCTAGGCTGTGATGCATCGTGTGCTCCCACTTTTATAGGCAATGGCGATCGATGCACGTATCAGGGAGGAAGCAGTGGGAACGTACGTTGTGCGAGCGGCACGAGGATGAGTGTGACGAAAGCAGGCAAGCCAGAGCTTCATGCACGCACAAAATGGCGCCGATCCCGAGCGATCACCTCACATGGATGGCAAAGGATGCATGCATGCATGCTTAAGTTACCTAGCTTGTCATTCCAAGCATATGCACCATGGTAAGTAAACACCTCCTCACGTATATATTGAGATGATGAAAAAAGAAAACGAGTGTGCTTTTCGTCCCTCAGCTTAGCAAATAGTGTTATTTTTTTGTCCTGCAACTTACAATGGTATTAGATATATTTGGTTCCTGGCGGTTGGTTTTGACTTCACATGGCACGGTTGAAGCGGTATTCTACACATGAGAGCTGGTTTTACTCCTCTCATTCTCTCCCCCTCCCTCTTCTCTTTGTACAACTATCCAAGCCACCCAACCACCTTGATCTTTCGCCTCTAGGCATGTTTGGTACTGCTGGAATTTTGTCTATTTTAAGCCTAGCCCAATAACAGTTTCAGAAATTCTTAATAAATCATAGAGGCCCACGCAGCCCATTCGTGCAAGGCAAGAGGTGGAACTAAAGTTTAGTCCCACATTGTTAGTTTAGAGGGAGTTGGACCTCTTTATAAGGGAGGCTCTTTCTCCACATGTATGAGGATGAGAATAAGAGGGACATCCACACGCGCTCCTCCTCTGTCCTTCATATGATAGGTTCTACGCCATATCGATGGTGCCATAAACGAGCGAGGTCATACATGAGCCGGCAACGCGCATCCAGGTGTCATCCAGTACATCTCCATATGTTCGCATCCTTCCTCCATGGCTTACTGTGTATAAATCCCTCTTTAATTAGCCATCGACACATTGCTCTACGCCTTTATCGGATGTTCAATGTCGTCTAATCTCGATCGCCACATGGGTTGGTTACGTGGCCAAAACCATGACTTGGACCTTGTTTTACTACTTTCACGAAAGCCATCATGTGTTCATAAGATAGGGTAGAAGTTACACAAAAATTAGTTGACAGACGAAATATACACTATGTGGTAATTTGGGAGATGCAAATTATTCTTGTCTATGAAAAAACTTGTAAAAACAAAAAATTGCAGAATGTAAATTTCTTTTTGGTGCCAAACTCTGACACGGGTCTTGTACATCCGCATGATCATCACTGGTCACATTTGTTTCATCCCTTTCGTATCCTTATTTTGACGTGAAGGGTAGGTTAGAGAGCTGACGTAGTAGTAACTAGCAACGTAACAAAGCACGTTAGCTAGCACCTAGAGTACTTATGTGTTCAGTGGGAAGGAGACATTACTGTCAACTATGAAGGCGTCTGTGACGACTTCGTCAATTTTAAAATGATGTGCCGGCTCAGTCTCTCGAAGATGCTCATAGAGGTAGAGTGTGGATGTGCGTGCGCGCGCTCATGTATGAGTGTCTGCGTCTGTACAATGTTTTAAAAAAACGTGACGAAGCACATTAGCTAGCACCTAGGGTACTTATTACTCTAGGGGCATTTTATTTTAGATTAATCAAGCCTAGTAATATTTAACCAGCATTTTTCTTAACCTTTCAAAACTAAGGGAGTGTTCGGAGTCCCTCCGCTTCCAGACTCGGCTTTGCGGAGCCGGTGGAGTTGTAGGCTAAAATATTGAAGTTGGAAATTAGGTGCTCCACAACTTCTTTAATTCCATGAATTTGGTGGATATCCGAACAGGCCTAAGTAACCAGCTCGATCCTCTCCCGAGATGGTAAGGGAATGATCAATCGACGATGTCCGCCCAAAATGTCAAACACGTAGCATGAACCCTCGCTAAACCATGGCAGTAGGTGCAATACAGTGTGCCAGCGCAGTCATCCTACTTGCTAAAGTTTTCACCAAATACACACATGATGCGAATGGACGAAGGAAAGGGCCGGGGCATGCAAAAGCTTAGCCTGGCTTGGAGCTTAACCCAAGCGACCGATCGCATGCACATTGGACCACCGGCATTCGTGGATCTGGCGACATGAATTACGTAGGCGAGTAGCACCGGGCGGCATGTCGTCGCATGTGTACGCGATCGAGGGAACGCGTACGCTGCAATCGAGTTTGCTGCAGTTGGGGGGCAAAGATGCTAGTTTTGCTTGGAAAGACCTCCATCTCATCTTTTTATCGGTCTCCGTGCCCCCAAGCCAATGGATGGGCATACAAACAACAATTCCGATACACTCCCTCTGGTATTTTTTACTCCCCTTATTAGATTTTCGGAAACACTAACGCCCACACGTATGGGCGTTAGCATCTCGCTCACACGCGTGGATCCATATATGTTTGTGGTTGCACGAATCTTGGTATGCTTATGGTGCCACGTAGAACTGAGCTGGTGTGTGGGCATTCATCCGGTCGCCCACACGTCCGTTTTCACCAACGGAGGGACCGATGTATGGTAATTTAGCAGTTCACCCACACAGGGGGCTGGTGTGTGCATTTATCAGTTCGCCCACACGCCCGTCTCCTCTCCCACACTCAAAGTTGCCAGTTGCCATGGATTTTGCAGGATACATAGCAACTGCCCTAGTGTGCTTCTAAGCAGATGTCAACTCTCTCTTTTACCCGAACATGTCAGTTGTCATGTGTTTTGTAGGGTACATGACAACTACCCTAGTGTGCTTGTAAGCAGATGACAACTCTCTCTTTTTACCCGAACATGTTATTTTGCCATGTCTTTTTGTAGCACTACACGACAACTGCCTAGTGTTAGTAGGTGGCAACTCCTAAAGTTTTCAAATCATGTCAACTATAGTAAACCAAACAATACATGGCAACAACTGCAGTTGTTCAAAAATGGCATCTGGCACTTGACCTGAGATGACAATTACAGTTGAGCAACCATGGCAACTGTAGTTCAGCGACATGGCAAATGCAGTTAAACGAACATGGAAGAGAGGTCCGAACCATGGCAACTGCGAGGCGCGTGGTGACTGTCAGTCGGGGCGTGCGGGACCATGAGGCAAGAGGCCGGACATATGGGCGTGTGGGCATTATTTATTTCGCCCACACGTAGGCGTGTGAGAGGGACCGGGAGGGAAAAAAAAGAGGCGTATGGGCTGAACCTCTTAGACACCACACAAAACATGTGGGCAGACCCCATAACACCCACACGTGTGGCAGTTATCGGCGTCCTAGATTTTTGTTTAGTCAAAAAAATTAAAGTTTGACCAAATTTATATTAAAAAACATCAACATCTACAATAGCAGTATATGTCTTATGAAACTACATTTCATAGTAATCAAACAAGGTCCATCATCTACATTTCATAATGAAGTTCTATGGAGTTGGCTAATTTGGCATTGTGAGTGTTGATACTTTTTTTATAAATTTTATCAAAATAGAGATACTTTGACTTTGGATAAAACTGCAGACTAAAAAGGACCGAAGAGAGTAATACTAGTAAATTTCAGCATAAAAAATGCATTTGCTATTTACTAGTTGTGATCAATCAAATTTAGATCAGTCAATTTCACGAGAGAGAGAGAGAGAATAGTGCAGCGCTCCTATGCTAAGACCGGTGCAGATGAGGTAGCTTGTCGACAGAGGTAACATGGGTTGACTGGTGCAGATGATGGACCTTTTCGTTTTCGCCGCCATTTGGATTAGATAGCTGTCAAGCTCGAGACGGGTCGCCGACGAGGGCTCGAATAGGAAATCGCGGGAGGTGGGGCGATTGGGCTGTGGCTGGAGGAATTCATGTTGCAAGGAGAAAAAGAAACAATGCGTATCGAAAGGTTGAAGATGAAGGACATCCGTTGCATATCAATCCCGACTGGGGCAAAAACAACCGGAAAAAAAAATCAACCAAGTGAGGAATAGACGGTCCTAGGATTACTTCTGGTGTAGGCTAACACTCCAACATTGATGCCTCGTTCATCTTCCCCAGCCTCTTCAATGGTCGTTTACCACTATCTGCGTTGTTTTGCAATGATCTACATGGTATATTGGTGCTTGTTATGAGCTTGAACTTGTTTGTGCTAATGGAGAGGCACTCTGGTCCTTCGTGGGTACCTGGTGACCTAGCTTCATGTCTTTGTTTTGCCTTCTTTAGGTTGAACTCAATATTTGTTAAAATCGGCGGTTTCCATAATTGAAATGACTGTAGAAAAAGAACTACAATAATGATATCAATAACCGGCTTCAACTGTCATTTGCAAAAGTCGTCATCAAGCACTTATTTATTAAGTTTAAAGTAACCAACATCTAAAGAGTCATATAAAGTATACATAATTTCTTTTGGAGCAGCACACTCAAAATAATCAGGTAATAACAAGAAAAATGACTCAATCACCAATCCTGTTATTGGATCACTATCCAATCAAGGTTGAAGAAATCCCTTGCAACCATCCGGTTGGTTGCGCCCAAACTCCATAGATCTTCCGTCCTCCACATGAAGAAGGATAAACCAAATACACATTAAATAGTGACTTTGTGGATGACCTGAAAAATGTTTGAAAATCTTGCTTTGTTAATATCAAGGTCATTACAACAATTTCATAATGTTCAGACTAAAGCACAAACACCAAATCGTTCAAAATGGAGCATCAAGGGGGTAGGGGATACAAACAACGAATCATATCTGTGGTTTAAGCAACGAAGAAACTTCCCTCAACCAGTTACCCAACATATTCACCATAATAACTCGGGTGGCCTATCTGGAGAATCAACTATAGGTTGGATGGTTAAGCTTTCAGTAATAAGCAACATGACTGTCGGCAGCGACCTGCCCGTCAATTACCAGCATATTGTTAAGCTTGGCACCTCCAGGATACATGGGTCAGATTTTGACCCGACCTGTGCCCGTTAACATGGCTGGCACGATCTGCCATGCTCGTGTTATTGCAGCCACAGCCTATCACCGATGTACACGGATTGTACTGCCCCTCCTACAGTTTTCAGCTAAAAAAATTGTGCTGTGCTGCAGTGTACATGCATTAGCGTGCAAGCATGATGCTACCTTTTCCTTTTAGCGCTACCTAGCTTAGCTTAGCTTGTGGGTTGACTTTGATCAGGAGGCGTCCACTTTGTGGCGACCTTGGGGATGGATTCCTCAAAAGGAGAAAACCAGAATCAGAATGCATATTCAGCGAGTCAAAGGAGCTTTTCTCTTTGGCCGTCCATGATGTCGGCTGCTGAGCTACAAGTGCTCCGCGTTCCAGCCAGTCCCAATTGCTTCAGATCTTGGGAGTTAGATTTAGAGCACAACGTTAGGTGCACCCAGTTCAGCGCGACTTTGTTCGTGAAATCTGAAATGAAACCCTGGTGGTTCAGAACTCGCCATCGAGCTGTAATTCTTCGCAGGAACTTCACTGTCCGGACGATGCAAAATCTTTCGAATTTGTTCCGAAACGGAGGGAGTATATGCGCAGAACTATTACCCTTTTTGAGCAACTGACAGGCGTGTTACATTTTCATTTAGACGCAAAAGGGGGTGCATGTTCATAACCATTGTTGTTAACTGTTTCTGTCGCTGCTTCTGTTGCCGTGTACATCAACTGTCCAACACAACAACAGGCATAGTTCAGAAAATGTGCCGTGTCATCTCTAACTACATTTTTTATTTTTATTTTCAAAACGGAGGCAAACGATTTGCCTCGTAGATTAATTAAGAAGAAGAGAATTGCCCAGTTAATTAACGGAAAACCGGGCGAAACCGATACATATAGACCATATGCGGACTACTCGCTAAGAAAGAAACTCCACGACCCCACGGTCAACCAAACAAACACACATAACGCACAACAACCACAATCCCTTGCACTTCTACGTCACAAAGAAACCCCTAACAAAATCAAGGTTGAAGACAACGGATACCACCGAAGCCTATCGGAGATGGTGGTCGAAGAGACTGAATATCATTCATTAAGCAGCTGCGGACGCCTTACCAAGGGCGTCATTCTTCATGCCTATACTTTTGAGAGCCTTCTTCACCTTCTTGATTTTGCCCGTAGAAGCCTCATCCGCTAGGAGGGAAGCAATCTCCTTGCCAGACCCAGGGCCGGCTGCCTCCAAGGAGGTGAGCAAGCGGCAAAGCTTTTTCTTGAAGATCACTTCGTCAATACGTGCCAACATACATTCACAGTCAAAGACGGCCGACCGGATGGACTTCGGCGCCTCAGAATGAGATGCCAAAGCACCTACCTCATCAACGTCGACACCCACAGACGCCACCTTGTCCCTTACAGACACCACCACAAGAACATCTTTAGTCACAGGTACCACCGGCACGATGGACTCTGGCACCTCCGGTTGCCCACACGGCAGAGGCGAACCATGTAGTCGCGCCTCGAAATTAGGTGCCAAAGCACCTACCGCATCAACCTCGTCACCCATAGACATCATCTGCCCCATCTCCTTCGGAAGTACCATTGAACGAGGTGAGGTCGGCTCGCCACAACGCTCCTGCAGCTCAGGCATAATCTGCAGCAATGGAGTCACGACCTCGTTGATGAATGCACTCCCAGAGGAAGTCAGCAGCACAGGCCTCGACGACGGACGTGATGTAGCACGAGGGAAGAAATGTCCATAGAGGCTTGCTTCCTGCCCAACTAAAGACCCAATCTGAGGCTCAAGCATCCAAGACATAACTAACACAACCTCTAGTTTGACGAGTGCGGCCTCCACTCTCCCCAAAACACTCCCAACTCGCGCAAGTCAACCGCGAAGCTCAGTGCGAAGTAACTCAGACTCCTCTGCCAACCCGGTTTGCACAGACAAGACAAACTGAAACTTGATGTGATGACTTCACTGGTGGGTGTAGGCGATGGAGTAGGACATTGGTGCGGCGATGTTTGGTGAACATGCTTCTTTGCACAACAGAAGCGAACGATGTGACCGGATCGAAGGTAGTCCGTGCATCGGATAAGATCCCTGCAAGAGTTTGCGCGATGACCTCGACTGAGGCATTGGAAACATCTGTCTCTCAGCCACACCGGAGGCGGACGCCACACATTGACGGCAGGGCGACGGAAAGCACCGGGAGTCGAGCAACGCCCTCTCGAGATGAGCTGCCAGCCTCCCAACCCATTCCCGCTAATACAATGGCAGATCCTATTTATCAAGTTGGTCGATGGATACCGAAGAAATGCGCACCCTCCTCAGCACGTAGGCTAAATGGGCTGGCCCATTACAGTGTTTTTCCGTGTTGTTTTCCAGCTGGTTTTGGGAATGTTTTAGAACCTTCCCTGAACCAGTTTTTTCATTAAAAAATCATGTTTTTCTTCCATTTAATTTTTATTTTCAGTTTGTTTTTGTTTTAATTTGCGAATGCTTTTACGTGCTTTTTCTTTCATTTTTATGTTTTCTTTCGTTTTATTCTTCTCTTTTCATTTTTCCACATTAAAATTCTGAACAGTTTTTTAATTCATTAATATTTTGAATTTGTGATCTTTTTTTAAATCTGGGGATAATTTTTCAAATTCGCAAGTATTTTTTGAATTCATGAACATTTGTCAAACATTTTTTTGAATTGAGGAACATTTTTTAAATTCATATGGTTTTCAAAAATTCGGTAACAAGTTTTGAAATTTGTGCAAAACATTCAATCGACGAACATTTTTTCATTTGATTGTGTGGAATAGAAATATTTAGATTAATAACACGTGAACCAAAGTTAAAAACATATACGATATTATGTATATTGGTAAAATGTTTATTGAATATAAATAGAATAATAGAACGAAAATTATTTTCCCATGGATGGTTGCATGTGGCGGTGGGTCTTTTCTCATGCACGATTTCATGTTGAGATGGTCTTATCCCATCCATAATTGTATGATGACGTAGCTTGCTAGCAGGTTGACGACAGGGGCGAGCTCGCCATGGACGGCAGGCGGCTGGCCGCAGCAACAGCAGAAGCAGCAGGCCGCAACGCAGCTAGCAGCACTAGCAGCGGCAGCTTCAGCGGTAGCAGAGCAGAAGCGAGCGGTGCGGGGAGCGGTGACAGCAACAGCGAGCAGCTGCAGCAAGAAGCGGCCGCGGCTGGGAGCAGCGCGGGCTGCGCGCGGACGCATGCGGCAGCTGTCGCGGGAGCAGCAGCAACACGGGCGCAGCCGGAGCGGAGTAGGGGCGCGCCTGGGCGCGGGCGGCAGCAACCGGCGGCGGCGGCGAGTGCGAGCGGCCACGGGCGGAGGCAGGCGCAGGAGGCGTGGCCTTGGGCCAGCAGCGGCAGGGGCAAAGCGGCGCGTGAGCGCGGGGCGACGCGCTCGTGGCGCACGAGCTCACAGAGAACTTCGGCGAGGTGGTGACGGCGGTATACGATGGCAGGATCGAGGGGGGTGGAAGAGGGGATCCGAAGGAGTTGCTCACTACGAGTCCATTGGCGTTCTCGAGGAGGGTCAGGGTGGGCCGGAGCAGTAGGAATCAATGATGGATGCCGGTGATGTACAAGATGAAGATGATGGCGATTGTGAGTGCATGGGCCGCCCTGGCTCGGCTTGGTGCTCGGGACAGACGAATTCGACAGCGGCGGATCTCCATCGGTAGCACGAAGCTTGAGCTAAGGCTGCATATAGGAGTTTCAGCAATGTGAGCCTCACTAAGACCAGAATTATCAAGGAGTTTCTGAATATTGATGTGTAAATGTATTGCCTAGTGTCTTTCGTCAGATCAGCCTTATAGTTCTATTGGCTAGAGCATGTACTTCTACTCCCTCCGTTTCTTTTTAGTCCGCATATAAGGTTTGGTCAAAGTCAAGCTTTGTAGAGTTTGACTAACTTTATATTAAAAAAATATAAACATTCACAATATGAAATTAATATTATCAGATGCACCATGAAACGTATTTTCATACTATATAGTTTTAGTATTGCAGATGTTCATATTTTTTATATAAATGTGGTCAAATTTTGTGTAGTTTAACTTTAATCAAATCTTATATACGGAGTAAAAAGAAACAGAGAGAGTACATGGTATTGGTGTCAAGAGGTGTTGAGTTCAAGACCTGGTTGACTGCAATTAAATTACAGCCCACTTTCAATCCACCCTAGTCTCTTCCATCACTTCTACACTGAACATACTTTGTTATGACTGATCAGTGCCAACATAGTCATCACTGACGAGAAGTTACTGACAGGTCACCAGTCGATCAATGAAGAGAAATTTTTGCCGGTTAGTGATGACACATTCTATGGTAGTGGATGTCTATTTTTCAGGAAAGAAGCACATGGAATTATTACTGCTAATCCACAATTTTTTTCATGAAAATGAGGCACAATGGTACTTATCAATTTTTAAGGTGATACATACCAGCGAGAAACTATCTTTCCATCCTTTGCATCCGCATGTTGCACACAACTGATAAGTTTTATTCCATCCTTTGCATCCACATGTTGCACACAGCAGATACATTTTATTTTAATGTTCCATGCGGCCACAGAAGCTGCCGAACATTTTACATGGAGTACACACACAAAAATTGGGGAAAAGGGTACATAAAAATATAAACTCGTTACAAACTGCTCCACGAAAGATACTTCACCATGCATAGTTCTTCATTAGCGGACTTGTACACATCGGAATCATATTCAGATCTTCACGCCATCGATGGCTAGTGTCCCTGTGGCATAAGTGTCATGATATTTTTCCATGTAGTCGTGGAGCTTGATCTTCATGTATTGCGCAGGCCTCTTGTCATCCACCAGCTCTGACACCGGCTCAAGCTCTGTCTCTAGCTCCAATGTATAGACCAGGACGAACGACAAGCGCTCTTTCTCTGCATTGGTCACAACCCTATGCACCAGGCTCTTGAAGAACCCATTGCTCAAAATCTGCATGCACCAGGATGGAAAATGGAATAGAGAGATGTATCATATCTCAGCTTTACAACCCACAAGACAAGGTCAAACAATTATACATGTAGCTGCCTACAGCCCTACACACACAGTACGTACCTCCATTATATCTCCTACGTTCATGACCAATGCATTTGGAACGATGGGCACGTTGTACCAGACGCCGTTTTTCTGAAGCTGGAGCCCCTCAGCGTCGGCGAAGTTGACTGTGATTATGGAGCCGTCGATGTGGGCCTTGAGGCCCAAGACGTGGTCCGGCCTTGGACACTGAGGGTAGTAGTTGAATATAGCTTGGGTGATGGAGTTGTCGCCGATCATGTTTACCAGGTGTTCCTCTTGTAAATTGAGCATCTTGGCCATGTTTCGAAAGACAAGGTTAGCCGCCGCTTTGCACTTGATGGTGTACTCAGACAGGATGTCTCTGCACAATTATGGATGGTAATTAAGACAATTGTATTGGGTTACTCATCAACTGCCGGAGCGCTGACGTATAAGTTTGAGAAAATAGATGCCGCTTTAGGCATGCATGATGCATGATCAGAGTCTCCAGCAGCATGCACCATGTACTCCCTCTGTAAAGAAATATGGTAAAAGCCTAGAGCTAGACGGCAAGTACCTGAAAGAAGGGGGTTGTGTTGGCCACAGTCTGTAGGTTCTCAGGGACTCGGGTTCCACTAGGAGATTGAGCCGGTCGTTCCAGTCAAGGACCTGATTCTCTTTCACGACCATGTCGTTACCGTATCCATCCATGCCCAGCTTCTCGCCGTCGACAATGTTTGAGTACTTCTGTTTCTCTTCCAGCGGGAGGTTGAAGAACTCTCTCGTAACCTTCATCGCCTCGGCAAGAAAGCTAGGCTCCATTCCATGTCCAACAGCCCGGAGAAACATCGGCCGGAGATGAGACGGTGACCACTAGCTTCATCACAATCACATGAAAGAAATGACAACGCAAAGAAGTTTAATTACCAGGAAGAGGTCCCAGTTCTCCAAGGCGGACCGCAGCTTGTCGAACTCTTCGGCGCTGCCGGCAGACAGCCGGCTGAGGTCGATGATGGGGATGGGCTCGGGCATCTCGGAGACCGCCGCGGCAGGACGGTCTTGCACAGGAAGGACGTACTGGCTCGGTGGCTCCTGCACGCCGGCGCCCACCAGCTCTTGCACGATCGGAGGTACCTCGAGAACCTTGAATTGCTGGTCATAAGAAGCCATGGTTGCTTGCTGTGCTGTTAGTTTTGAGCTTCCTCTTTGGTAGTTCGATCTATATATAGGCATATTATAGTAAGGAGGAACGTTTTTTTTTCTGTGCGCACTGTGCCGTACGGCTATCATTTCTCCGTTGATGATTTTTCTTGTACTGCACTATTCCACTTAACTGGTCGCTGGCATATTAGAAAGGAACTGGTCGCTGGCTGGTCCCGTTTGTCTGGATTGTCTGAACCTTTCCATATCCAGAGTTTTTTTCCCCAAACAGTCCATGCATGCAGACAACTAGGAAGATTTGGGAACATCCTATGAGAATTCTCTCACCAACCTCATTGCCCCATTATCTCCAGCTTCACACGCAGCCGGGTTTTTTTTTTTTTTGCGAATAGGCTGTACTGATGTAGCCAGTCGTTAGTGAGAATCCATATATCCTTATCTATATCTATATCTATATATACCTATACTTATATTTATACTTACCTACTATTAAAGGGAATAGGTATTCTTAGTTTGGTCCCGTTTTGTTTGGTCCCATTTTTTCGTATCTTCGTCCGTCCGTCTTTCCTTTTCTCGTAAGTCAAAAGTGTCTTTGTACGTCACGATTGATTGTTTTTGGCTTCTGGTCTGTTCACCCATCGCTTGGTTGGGCCTCAGCCCGTTAAATTAAACACGGCTGAACCGTGCGCTGTAAGCTGGCCCAGCTACCAGGCCTGCTGCGCGCTATAAGCCGGCCCAACTACACTGGCAGCCCACGCAAAAAATAAGCGTTTCATCATGGGTTTCGAAACGCATGACCTGTGGTCTATCCATAGATGGTACGTACCATCTAGCTACATCACTTTTGTGTTAAATAGAGACACAAAGGTTGGTTTTGTTTAGTCCCACCTCGGTTTCTTGCACACAATATAACCAGTTTATATACATTTTTAAGTTTCATGGTTATCAAGGGGTTGTCCCAAAAATAAAGAAAGAAGATTCAAGGAAGGAAAGGAAATCGAGAAACGGAAAATAATTGAGGGAAAAATCATGCCACCTTTGAAAAAGTAAATAAGGAAAGCAAATTGAGGGGAAATCGTGCGATTGTGTGCTCAAAGAGGTGTGAGACCTTCGAGCCATTGCCAGCCACACATGGGTGGACTGCATGAGGCAAGAATGAAGCAGCATAAGGCCACACACCAATGTGTTGCAGCCTACTGAAAGACAAGATCAATAGCCTGTGGATGAGCTTGCCCAGCTAAATATGAGTTGTCATTCAAAAAAAGAATGAGTCAGACTAACTCCACAAGGTCACGGTAGTATCTTTGGCATAGGGGGCTAAACCTGAATTTTTTTTGTGAGCTTTTGACGCCCGACAAAACCACAGTTGTTGAAATTCTAATGCAAGGCCTGCTTCCTGCTGCGCTGGGGATTTTTCTATGTCCATGTTGAGTTGTCGGTTGAACTAAGAATGTTAACGAAAAAATAAATATCATATATGACTTTGTTTTTAACAAGAACCGTGGTGAGCCTCAAACACTATTTTAGTACAATATTTTTAAAATCTAGAAAATATCCAAATATCCCCACTCGAACAAGCCCAAAAATATAATAGTTGTTGCGAAGTTATGCTATCTCTCTCCGAATTTTGTGACGGGTATTGGCTAAACTTTACCGAGTTCCTAATTTCTTTTAAGGAGAAGTATGTTGATGTACGTAAAGAAATATTCTATAAGATTAGCATGTCCTATTTCGACAATTTTGGATCTTAAAAAAATTGACTAAAATTTGCATGAACAATGAATGTATTTTTGCACATTATTATAAATAAACTTGAATATAAACTGTTTTTTCCCGTTACAACGCACGGGTATTTGTGCTAGTCTATATAATAAACTGTCCAAGAGAAAGAAAAGTCCAACCTAGCGCTGCTCGTTCTCCGCGTGGATATGGTGCCACTTGCCCAAAGAGAAAAGAAGATCAATCTTTGCGCTGCTATCTCGCTGAATTGTCATCGAACTTCCAGAGAAAAATCCAGAATTTTTTTTGAACGGTCTCTTTTTTTTTGAACGGTGATATTTATATTGGACATCATAAAATATAGAAATAACAATAAAACTTATATTTCCTCGGGTCAAACTTCCTCTCTATTAACACGGAAGTTTTTCCAGATATACAAAATAATAATTCAATCAGTTCTAGAACCCTGTCATCTGCCCGGCTGTTCCTAGCAATAGGATCACAACACTCTACCCACGCGGCAGGCTCTTCCCAAGTCAAATGGGAATTGAGAAAATTAAATCTCTTTCGAATGGTCAATAACAATAACAAAACGATCCCACTTTGAACATATTCTGAAGGAAAAAAAACACAGAAACAAGAATTGTTCTTGTAATCACGCTATTCAATCCTATCCACTTTAACTAAATCTGATCAATTTGCTCAGCATCAACCATTTCAACATTGAACAAATGCATGCATGAAGACAATACAAGAGAAATCATTGTTACCACACTCCACAAAAAAAAGAGCCTAGGGTTCCTCTGCCTCCCGTCGACGTTGCTGCCGGTCTGTCTCGTCTTAGGTGACCTTAGACCATGGGGCGCAGTGGATCTCGGCCCTTGCCAACGGGAGGGCTCCGTTTTTAAAATGTTTCTTGGAGTTTTGTGATAGTCCATGTCCTACTCAGGAAGACGAGATGGTGGCAGCTTTTTTAAGATGGAATAAGATTCTCCTCGCCTATCCCCCGTCCACAGATGTGTCTAGCATTGTCGATGGGCGTGTGGAGGTGTGTCTCCGGTGGTTATGCCCATGGTAGGTCTGCTCGGATCTGTTCGTCTACGTTCGTGTCGCTTCAGGTTGGATCCTTTCGATCTAGGCTACTCTTCGTCGGCGGCGGTTGCTGTGCCGGTGCGCTGGTCCTATGTGGTCTTAGCACGGCGACTTCCCGACTGTCTACAATAAATTTTGCCTGGCTCCTGCGAGGGAGGGGCGATGACGGTAGCGCGTCTTCGGCTTGCTTCAGTGCTTGTAGTCGTCGTTAGATGGTTTACGGATACGGATATAATTTTTATTATTTCCGTTGTTCTATCAAAAGGCTTTCGCCCCGCTATGTTGATATAGCAACCACCCTGCCATGATTGAAGATAAATAGATCGAAAGTTTAAAAAAAATGCATGCATGCAGATGAACAAGGTGCTGGAGACATCGAAAGACGTGAGTTCCCTTTGCATTGGCGTCCAATTCAATTTCAAGTCGTTGAACTACAACCGTGCAGCTGCAGCAAAATGGAAGAACCGCGATTCACGGCCCATTCCTTGTGTTTACAAGTTCTAATTGGTCAAATGATCCACGGGTACCAAAGAATATGCCGTTGGTGTTTTGGAACCGATGTCATTGAACAGCGAATTGTCATTTCCCAACTCAAATGCAAGTTTTTCTTTTTCTTTTTTTAGGGAAAGGCCATCATGGCTAGCTTTATTTATAATTTAACCAACGCTTACATCGTCCGCTAAAAGTTCTAAAATAAATGCCGGAGGTGAGTCCAACCACAAGTTCAGTGGATCTACACGTCCATTTTGCGCTAGCACATGAGCTACCATATTAGATTCACGATTACAATGCTTTAAAATGACCTTCCCGAAATTGAGTAACAGTAACCGGCAATCCTCCAGAATTGGAGCTGCTATTGTGGAGTGGCCTGTATTTTGCTGTAGACTTTCGACAAGATTCAAACAGTCCATCTGTACCAGAATGGAGTTGCAGCCAACAGAATTAGCAAGTTTTAGACCTTCTACTAGGGCTGCAGCTTCGGCAGTAAAAGCATCTGGCACATGATCAAGCTTTGCTGTAGCCGCACAGACGAACATACCCGCACTATCTCGGATGACTGCATCACACGCACCCATATTATCATCATCCGAAAACGCAGCATCAACATTCAGAGCCAGTTGATTTTGTAGAGGTTTTTTCCATCTGTTCAAATGCGGAGTTACAGGCATTTTACACGACGCCCGTACAAAATTCAGAGCTAAAGCTCGGATAGGCTGACCCGTCCGCGTGGGAGGTTGAACTGGTTCCTGTCGAACAATAAGCCTCCGTTGCCACCATAAGTACCAACTCGCGATAGATACCAGCTCAGGTAGCTCCACCACATCCATGTAGTTTATTTGGTGCGTGGAGTCACAAAGAAGAATCTCCAGTATCTCTGCACCTGTACGCCCTGGCACTGCTAGTTTGTTTATGAGTTCATGCAGTCCAAGACTTGTCCAAATCTCTTTGGCTCGCCCACATTTAAAAAGCAAATGCGCTGTGTCTTCAGCAAACAGAGAGCATATAGGACATTGTGCAGAGTTTGAGATATGTTTGTTTGCTAAAACACAGCAGCATGGTATAGCATTGTGTAGGCATCTCCACAAGAATATTTTTACCTTACCCGGGACTTTCAAACTCCATAGCCTCTTCCATACTGGATGAGGGCAGGATCCTTGTACGCCGAATAGATTTGCATTTTTTGATTCATAACTGACCTCCCACTGTTTATAATACGCAGACCGGACGCTAAAAATGCCCGACTTGGTGAGGTGCCAGGCTATAAAATCCTCTGTATCATACTGATAGATCGGAATTTGTAGAATCCTTTCCGCATCTATATGCCAGAAGTTATCCTGAATCAAAGTTTCATCCCAGTCACCATTAGATGGATCTATGAGCTCATTGACTATAGTAAGGAGACAGTTACCTCTTGGAGTAATAATCTTCCTCGAACTACTGTTGGGGATCCAACAATCATCCCAGATATTGATTTTCAAACCGTTTCCCACTCTCCAAATGCAACCATTCTTAACTGTTTGAATGCCTGACCATATGCTCTGCCATATATAAGATGATACCTTTTTTAGAGCACAATTCAAAAGATCACCAGAAGGATAATATTTGGCTCTCAACACCTTTGCACAAAGGGAGTCATAATTTTCAATAAGCCTCCAGCACTGTTTGGCAAGCATTGCTACATTAAAACTGTGGATATCCCGGAAACCCATACCTCCCCAAAGCTTGGGTATGCACATTCCACCAAGCGAACCAATGTAATTTGCGTTGGTCCTCTCCGTCACCCCACCAAAAGTGCGATATAGTATCAGTGATCCCCTTGCAGATTTTCTTTGGGAATTTGAATACACTCATCGCAGATTTTCTATTTACTTCAGCCCAAATGCAAGTTTTTCTTAACCCCAGTACGTGTGGCGCTTGTTTGGCTTAAGTTCAGTGGTGTTGGACCACAAAGCCGTCGTTATCCCCATAAATTTATAAGGATTTTCTTACCCAGTATGCGGCGTGGCGGGTTAGTATGGTCATGTTCAACACCAAAATGGCTGGCCCTCTCAGCAAAATGGTCAGATTTGGTTGAAACTTCAAACTACGAGTATTGTTTGCTGGGCTTCCTGGTAAGTGCCACACATCAGGTACGAGTATAAGCCAACTCCAAAAATTTGTGATGGCAAATTTAGTTACGTGAGTATGGAAACTTTAGTTGACAAGCATGACAACTTCGTGCTTCAGTTTATTTTCGACAGAAACTTGTCGTGTATCACTAAAATTTGTCATCCTTACATCACTGAAATTGTCATGAAAAAATGACAAGACTGGAATGCCATGACCCTGACGTGTGGCATTATTATTTAGGTTAAAGAAAAGGTCATGATACCTGCGCGGCTGCCTTTTCCCACCCACACTAGCCACACAACGGGGAATCCTATTCCGCGCGTAGGTCGCTACTACACGCTACATAGCAACCTAGCGTGTACCCCTCTAGTGCACCTGGTCCTCTGCTAGGCCCACCCATTTCGGTTTTTCCCATACCGGTTTTAGTTATGTTCTAGAACCTTCCCTGAACCGGTTACTTTTTCATTGTTTTTTCTTCCTTTGCTTTTTAGTTTTTCCTTCCTATTTTTCATTTATTCTTTTCTTTTTTGTTTCTCTTTTTTTTGCAAACATATTTTTAGATTCGTGATTTTTTTCCTTTTTTCTTCCTATTCACAATATGAGTATGGCCTTTTGTTCATAACACTGAATAACTATTGTTTTCTCATGAACAAGCTCCTTGCAATTTCTATGCAATGGGCTAAAGTGTACAAAACTCCAAAGTGAATTATAACAATAAATACAAAGGTAATATGCTGATTAAAAAGTACCATAACTTTTGCAAAGTTTTCACCAGATATTTTAACCTCATTATTTATTGGTCATTTAGGTCGTAGTAGTTATTGCATCAATTCGCAACAACATGCAATCACGTCGGTATCCTTGTGATCAACTTTTAACCACAATCCCGGAAAATTAGTGTTCGACAATTTAATCAAAATTCCCAAAAAATACACTTACTTGACCAACTTTCTCTACATCTTATAACTTGTATGACATTCATAACTGAGTTGGGCATTCCAGTTTTCTTTCTTTCTGTCTTTTTACTTCTTATAGTTTTACTTCCAATATTTCTCCGAATCACAGAAGAAGTATCCGACTTTAAGAGTGGCGTGAGCCCCAAACTTTCCTAGGTGTGTAAGTCTCATTACATCCTTCGAATTTGTTCTTTCTCTTTAAGTTTTCACCATCAACTGACGACTGATCTTTTTCCGGATCCTATGCATTCCAGTCTTATACCTAGTTGAACGCTTCACTAGAACTTGCAAGCAAATACTTCTTTAGATATCACATATCTTTTAGTCTTTTTTGTTTCTGAAAACAATTTCAGTTTCAAGAATATCACATGACTATCCCAAACATTTTTAAGTTCAGATTTCTTGGAAGCAAGTAGTCCGTAATAGGATTCTAGCCTTTTGGATCGAAGGACGTGAGTCTCATCATCCATGACATCTGTGGGAGAGAATTGAAAGCACGCAATAGGACAAAATCATTCTCGACACTTTAGAGGACGAGCATCTCATTAAGTTTACCAATTGTAAAGATTCAACCAGATAAAAAATAGCTAATCAATTTCAACAAGAACGATGGATCTGCGAGCCATTATTCCACAACCATTATGCAAGCTACACATAGAAATGTTCATAATTAGTTGCACAAATGATTAAACTTAAGTAATTCATAATTGTGCTCCCACTCAAATCAATATCTCTCATAATTAATTTTGAGTGATTCAAGACCCATATTTAATTCACCGCCATTCATGTTGACATCACTGATGACGTGAACTTCAATCGGCAGGCCAACTTGGCGAATCTCAACGTGACTCTTGTTCATCTTTAGATGCTTCGTGCTCCGAGCTCAGGACAACTGCTAGAACTTCAAGAGAACCAAGTGTTTCCATCATGAGGTCTGATCTTCACTCGGCTTACACCTCACGATTCGTTCATACTCATGTGGGCATGATGTACCCGGGAATGCTACGTGTTATAGACGGTTGCTACACTAGAAAGAGCACTAAAAACTTGATATTTTCAATGAGAGATCACCCTAATAAAAACGGCCACTGCACAATCAAAAGGGTGCAATCAGAAAGGGATAAACGTCTCAGGAAATTCATAATAGCATGATATGGTATAGCCCTTGGCGCCGGGGATGTCTTCATGGTCCTCCAGGGTCTTCATGAAACTTCTCTGAAGTGCTGTCGTGGCAACAATCTTGATCCCATCCGCCTGGTGAAGCCTCCTTGCGTCGGGGTCCTCCGTAACATGTTTGTCACTCCCGTCAATAAAAAAGTTAAAATAACGAGGTTGACACGTGGGTCATTAAAGTGACAATCCTTTGGCTCTAGCCATCATGTTGTACTATGATGCGAGGCCACTTAACGTTACATCATATAAGCATCTCATACATAAATTCATTATCATGACGAAGGCTATACCACATCACATGCATCCTGCAAAACCAAGTTAGATGGCCTCTAATTGGTTTGGGAAATTTAAATTTACGTGGCTTCTATGGTTAACGAAGAACACTAGCTACCTACGTCCACCATCAAGTATGATTATTCTTGTTGCTAGATTAACTTTGGGGTGTGTGTGAGGGAAGAGACTTAACTAAAAATCTCTAGCCTCACACTAAAATTCGTCCAAATGCGTGACCCCTATGAAGATCAAACATCTCCATGCCCTCTCGTGTTTGCGATGGTTTACTATTCTTTACTATGATGTAGCCCAAAGAACTGTGAACAAATCATTGATAGCCAGAGTCAATCGATTGTCAGATCTCTGTAGAAAGCTATATCATGCTGCCCACGAACTAAACTGAAGCAACACTCGTGGGAAGCAAACAAGAACATCAAGTAGAAGATCTTATCTTTTACTCGCACAATTTAAGCTCTAGAACTCATCTAGTTCTTAATCCTTTTGGCAATTCATTACTAAAGCTTGTGTGCAATACCCTAACAATCACATGTGATCTAGATCAAAACCTGCATCTACTCATAGAACCGTTCATGATGCCACTATTGGAAAACGTAGTAGAAAACAAAAAAATCACCCTACGGTCAAGGTCCCGTATCACTATGAAGATGTATTCGAGGTTAGATCAGATCGTTAACAACTTTGAGATGCAGCCAAAACCATGGTTCACCTTCGAGCCAGGACCCTAGAATGCATGCTTAAAATTACCACCAGCCCCCTGGGCCTTGAGGCTAGCCCAATGTCATGCCTCTCGTGTGATGGGACCCCGCGGACTATTGTATCGTCACCAATGCCACAGGTGCATCCGGCTCGTTCACGCTTCCAAGCCCAAGAATTCCTAAATAGGAGTTTGTAGGAAGAAATGGTGGCCAATATACTAAAGGGGTCCAAAGCAAATGATGGCATCAGATACGACCATGCTAGGTCATACCGGCAGTTGTAGCAGGCTTAGGAAGTTGCGAAATCGCCCAAATCTTTTGTGATTCTTCATGGACTTCGTCTCTGTTTGTTCCCATGTTTTCCTTGACCACCAAAGGAGGTATTGGGATTGGATTTGGCTCATCTAGAGCCCTTTGATAAAAAAGGGAGGAGCTACATCAACGGAGGAGACTCGAGGTGGCCTCCTATATATGCACCTCCAACACTAGTCGTCGAGCATCTTTGCCAACCATTGTGATCCAAGATCGATATCCATAACCTCAATTGTTGCTCAAAGACCACCTCCATAGATGAAGGGACAAGATGAGAATAAGGAAGAGGAGGCTTCACCACTACGTCACACTGGCCTTCAGGCCGGTGCCATATCCATCTACACCGCCATGCCTTTCTCTTTCCTTGACTCGGTATCAGCTTGTATCATGTCTGTCCCTTCTATGTTTCCCCTTTTAATGTTTGAGTAGTTGTATTAGTTCTTGAGGATATGGATGACTTCCATGATTAGAATTGAATTCCTATAAGAGATCATATCATCCTCTTTTCTATGTGTTTGAGTAGTTGTATTAGTTCTTGAGGATATTAATTTCCTCATGATGTTATGAAGGTCGACCACTCAGCACTAGCCACTTTTGTCTTGAGGGATTTATTATTGGTGTGATGGTAGGCTCGCGAAGGTTTGTAGTGATAGTACCTATCTCCCTCCTTCCCTGAACATTGAAATAAGGGAATAACAGAAAACCCTAAAGCTGTATGTCGCGTTCACGGGAAATCCCTTAATCACCATTGTGAAAACCGGCATGGGGAAACTAAAGGAAATATGCCCTAGAGGCAATAATAAAGTTGTTATTTTATATTTCCTTATTCATGATAAATGTTTATTATTCATGCTAGAATTGTATTGATTGGAAACCTAAATACATGTGTGAATACATAGACAGACACCGTGTCCCTAGTGAGCCTCTACTTGACTAGCTCGTTGATCAAAGATGGTTAAGGTTTCCTAGACATGGACATGAATTGTCATTTGATAACGAGATCACATCATTAGGAGAATGATGTGATGTACAAGACCCATCAGTTAGCTTAGCATTATGATCGTTCAGTTTTATTGCTATTGCTTTCTTCCTGTCAAATACATATTCCTTCGACTATGAGATTATGCAACTTCCGGATACCGGAGGAATGCCTTGTGTGCTATCAAACATCAAAGCGTAACTGGGTGACTATAAAGATGATCTACATGTATCTTCGAAGGTGTTTGTTGAGTTGGCATAGATCGAGATTAGGATTTGTCACTCCGAGTATCGGAGAGGTATCTTGTCAGAGCCCTAGAATTTCATTGCAAATAGTTGCACAAGCATCCATGCATCATGTCCAAATTTCTTTGAAAGTTGAAATGGGGATTGTTCAAACCCTAACACCAAATGAATTCAACTAGGTTCAATAAAAATATTTTCAATGAACCCAAATGCCCTTTAGAAAAGTCCATGATTTTTGTTAAAGGTGAAAACCTCTGCCAAAAATGATGCACATATTTCTAGGCCATTCTGGATTTTTGAATTGGATCTTATTGTATTTGACTTTGGGCATTTAAATACTATAAATAATTTAAATGTTCAAATAATGTTGGAACTATTTTTGAGCCACTGAAATAATTCAGCAAGTGTCCAGGAATATTTTCAGGATTCATAGAAGTGATTTGGTGTTGCTACTAAATCAAAAACAAATTTGCAAATTAGAAAACAGAACAAAGTAGAAATTAAAAGAGAGAGAGAGAGAACTCACCGCGGCCCAGCTTACCTAGAGGCCCAGCAGAGGCCCAGCCCACTGGCCTTTGCCAGTCACCACCTACCTCCCGCCAGGAGGACAGCACGCGCGTGGCCGCCCCGTGCAAGCACGCGCCCCGCGCCCCCGCCACCTCCTGCTTCCCGCCGCTGCCCCAACGCGTCTGGACGACGCCACGCATCACCCCGGACCCTCTCTCCCACTCCCTTGTCCGCGTCTCCTCCTCTCTCTCGCTCGACACCTCATGCCTGTGTGAGCTCGCCGATGCCGATCGCCATACCCGTAGACAGAGCCACCCCCTCGCCTCTCCGACACGTCCCCGAGCTCCGCATCATCGTCCTCTTCGTCCACGCTGAGCCAAGCAACCAGGGAAGCACCGCATCGCCGTCCCTGACGTCTTCTTAAACCTCGATGCCGGCGATCCCCGCCGCTTGATTCATCGCGTCCAGAGCTTCCCCGGCCCCGCCGTCTGCACCGGCCGACTCACCGTGAGCCACTGACCTTCTGCCCTAACTCAGCATGGTCGTCCCCATGCCGTAGTGTCGTTCCCCACGAGCACTGAAATTTGTCATCCTGACATCACTGAAATTGTCATGAAAAAATGACAAGACTGGAATGCCATGACCCTGACGTGTGGCATTATTATTTGGGTTAAAGAAAAGGCCATGATACCTGCGCGGCTGCCTTTTCCCACCCACACTAGCCACACAACGGGGAATCCTATTCCGCACGTAGGTCGCTACTACACGCTACATAGCAACCTAGCGTGTACCCCTCTAGTGCACCTGGTCCTCTGCTAGGCCGACCCATTTCGGTTTTTCCCATACTAGTTTTAGTTATGTTCTAGAACCTTCCCTGAACCGGTTACTTTTTTATTGTTTTTTCTTCCTTTGCTTTTTAGTTTTTCCTTCCTATTTTTCATTTATTCTTTTCTTTTCTGTTTCTCTTTTTTTGCGAACATATTTTTACATTCGTGATTTTTTTTCCTTTTTTCTTCCTATTCACAATATGAGTATGGCCTTTTGTTCATAACACTGAACAACTACTGTTTTCTCATGAACAAGCTCCTTGCAATTTCTATGCAATGGGCTAAAGTGTACAAAACTCCAAATTGAATTATAACAATAAATACAAAGGTAATATGCTGATTAAAAAGTATCATAACTTTTGCAAAGTTTTCACCAGATATTTTAACCTCATTATTTATTGGTCATTTAGGTCGTAGTAGTTATTGCATCAATTCGCAACAACATGCAATCACGTCAGTATCCTTGTGATCAACTTTTAATCACAATCCCGGAAAATTAGTGTTCAACAATTTAATCAAAATTCCCAAAAAATACACTTAGTTGACCAACTTTCTCTACATCTTATAACTTGTATGACATTCATAACTGAGTTGGGCATTCCAGTTTTCTTTCTTTCTGTCTTTTTACTTCTTATAGTTTTACTTCCAATATTTCTCCGAATCACAGAAGAAGTATCCGACTTTAAGAGTGGCGTGAGCCCCAAACTTTCCTAGGTGTGTAAGTCTCATTACATCCTTCGAATTTGTTCTTTCTCTTTAAGTTTTCACCATCAACTGACGACTGATCTTTTTCCGGATCCTATGCATTCCAGTCTTATACCTAGTTGAACACTTCACTAGAACTTGCAAGCAAATACTTCTTTAGATATCACATATCTTTTAGTCTTTTTTGTTTCTGAAAACAATTTAACTTTCAAGAATATCACATGACTATCCCAAACATTTTTAAGTTCAGATTTCTTGGAAGCAAGTAGTCCGTAATAGGATTCTAGCCTTTTGGATCGAAGGATGTGAGTCTCATCATCCATGACATCTGTGGGAGAGAATTGAAAGCACGCAATAGGACAAAATCATTCTCGACACTTTAGAGGACGAGCATCTCATTAAGTTTACCAATTGTAAAGATTCAACCAGATAAAAAATAGCTAATCAATTTCAACAAGAATGATGGATCTGCGAGCCATTATTCCACAACCATTATGCAAGCTACACATAGAAATGTTCATAATTAGTTGCACAAATGATTAAACTTAACTAATTCATAATTGTGCTCCCACTCAAATCAATATCTCTCATAATTAATTTTGAGTGATTCAAGACCCATATTTAATTCACCGCCATTCATGTTGACATCACTGATGACGTGAACTTCAATCGGCAGGCCAACTTGGCGATCAAATCTCAACGTGACTCTTGTTCATCTTTAGATGCTTCATGCTCCGAGCTCAGGACAACTGCTAGAACTTCAAGAGAACCAAGTGTTTCCATCATGAGGTCTGACCTTCACTCGGCTTACACCTCACGATTCGTTCATACTCATGTGGGCATGATGTACCCGGGAATGCTACGTGTTATAGACGGTTGCTACACTAGAAAGAGCACTAAAAACTTGATATTTTCAATGAGAGATCACCCTAATAAAAACGGCCACTGCACAATCAAAAGGGTGCAATCAGAAAGGGATAAACGTCTCAGGAAATTCATAATAGCATGATATGGTATAGCCCTTGGCGCCGGGGATGTCTTCATGGTCCTCCAGGGTCTTCATGAAACTTCTCTGAAGTGCTGTCGTGGCAACAATCTTGACCCCATCCGCCTGGTGAAGCCTCCTTGCGTCGGGGTCCTCCGTAACATGTCTGTCACTCCCGTCAATAAAAAAGTTAAAATAACGAGGTTGACACGTGGGTCATTAAAGTGACAATCCTTTGGCTCTAGCCATCATGTTGTACTATGACGCGAGGCTACTTAACGTTACATCATATAAGCATCTCATACATAAATTCATTATCATGACGAAGGCTATACCACATCACATGCATCCTGCAAAACCAAGTTAGATGGCCTCTAATTGGTTTGGGAAATTTAAATTTACGTGGCTTCTATGGTTAACGAAGAACACTAGCTACTTACGTCCACCATCAAGTATGATTATTCTTGTTGCTAGATTAACTTTGGGGTGTGTGTGAGGGAAGAGACTTAACTAAAAATCTCTAGCCTCACACTAAAATTCGTCCAAATGCGTGACCCCTATGAAGATCAAACATCTCCATGCCCTCTCGTGTTTGCGATGGTTTACTATTCTTTACTATGATGTAGCCCAAAGAACTGTGAACAAATCATTGATAGCCAGAGTCAATCGATTGTCAGATCTCTGTAGAAAGCTATATCATGCTGCCCACGAACTAAACTGAAGCAACACTCGTGGGAAGCAAACAAGAACATCAAGTAGAAGATCTTATCTTTTACTCGCACAATTTAAGCTCTCGAACTCATCTAGTTCTTAATCCTTTTGGCAATTCATTACTAAAACTTGTGTGCAATACCCTCACAATCACATGTGATCTAGATCAAAACCTGCATCTACTCATAGAACCGTTCATGATGCCACTATTGGAAAACATAGTAGAAAACAAAAAAAATCGCCCTACGGTCAAGGTCCCGGATCACTATGAAGATGTATTCGAGGTTAGATCGGATCGTTAACAACTTTGAGATGAAGCCAAATCCATGGTTCACCTTCGAGCCATGACCCTAGAATGCCTGCTTAAAATTACCGCCAGCCCCCTGGGCCTTGAGGCTAGCCCAATGTCATGCCTCTCGTGTGATGGGACCCCTCGGACTGTTGTATCGTCACCAATGCCACAGGTGCATCCGGCTCGTTCACGCTTCCAAGCCCAAGAATTCCTAAATAGGAGTTTGTAGGAAGAAATGGTGGCCAATATACTAAAGGGGTCCAAAGCAAATGATGGCATCAGATACGACCATGCTAGGTTATACCGGCAGTTGTAGCAGGCTTAGAAAGTTGTGAAATCGCCCAAATCTTTCGTGATTCTTCATGGACTTCGTCTCTGTTTGTTCCCATGTTTTCCTTGACCACCAAAGGAGGTATTGGGATTGGATTTGGCTCATCTAGAGCCCTTTGATAAAAAAGGGAGGAGCTACATCAACGGAGGAGACTCGAGGTGGCCTCCTATATATGCACCTCCAACACTAGTCGTCGAGCATCTTTGCCAACCATTGTGATCCAAGATCGATATCCATAACCTCAATTGTTGCTCCAAGACCACCTCCATAGATGAAGGGACAAGATGAGAATAAGGAAGAGAAGGCTTCACCACTACGTCACACTAGCCTTCAGGCCGGTGCCATATCCACCAACACCGCCATGCCTTTCTCTTTCCTTGACTCGGTGTCAGCTTGTATCATGTATGTCCCTTGTATGTTTCCCCTTTTAATGTTTGAGTAGTTGTATTAGTTCTTGAGGGTATGGATGACTTCCATGATTGGAATTGAATTCCTATAAGAGATCATATCATCCTCTTTTCTATGTGTTTGAGTAGTTGTATTAGTTCTTGAGGATATTAATTTCCTCATGATGTTATGAAGGTCGACCACTCAGCACTAGCCACTTTTGTCTTGAGGGATTTATTATTGGTGTGACGGTAGGCTCGCGAAGGTTTGTAGTGATAGTACCTATCTCCCTCCTTCCCTGAACATTGAAATAAGGGAATAACAGAAAACCCTAAAGCTGTATGTCGCGTTCACGGGAAAGCCCTTAATCACCATTGTGAAAACCGGCATGGGGAAACTAAAGGAAATATGCCCTAGAGGCAATAATAAAGTTGTTATTTTATATTTCCTTATTCATGATAAATGTTTATTATTCATGCTAGAATTGTATTGATTGGAAACCTAAATACATGTGTGAATACATAGACAAACACCGTGTCCCTAGTGAGCCTCTACTTGACTAGCTCGTTGATCAAAGATGGTTAAGGTTTCCTAGACATGGACACGAATTGTCATTTCATAACGAGATCACATCATTAGGAGAATGATGTGATGGACAAGACCCATCAGTTAGCTTAGCATTATGATCGTTCAGTTTTATTGCTATTGCTTTCTTCCTGTCAAATACATATTCCTTTGACTATGAGATTATGCAACTTCCGGATACTGGAGGAATGCCTTGTGTGCTATCAAACATCACAGCGTAACTGGGTGACTATAAAGATGATCTACATGTATCTCCGAAGGTGTTTGTTGAGTTGGCATAGATCGAGATTAGGATTTGTCACTCCGAGTATCGGAGAGGTATCTTGTCAGAGCCCTAGAATTTCATTGCAAATAGTTGCACAAGCATCCATGCATCATGTCCAAATTTCTTTGAAAGTTGAAATGGGGATTGTTCAAACCCTAACACCAAATGAATTCAACTAGGTTCAATAAAAATATTTTCAATGAACCCAAATGCCCTTTAGAAAAGTCCATGATTTTTGTTAAAGGTGAAAACCTCTACCAAAAATGATGCACATATTTCTAGGCCATTCTGGATTTTTGAATTAGATCTTATTGTATTTGACTTTGGGCATTTAAATAATATAAATAATTTAAATGTTCAAATAATGTTGGAACTATTTCTGGGCCACTGAAATAATTCAGCAAGTGTCCAGGAATATTTTCAGGATTCATAGAAGTGATTTGGTGTTGCTACTAAATCAAAAACAAATTTGCAAATTAGAAAACAGAACAAAGTAGAAATTAAAAGAGAGAGAGAGAGAACTCACCGCGGCCCAGCTTACCTAGAGGCCCAGCAGAGGCCCAGCCCACTGGCCTTTGCCACTCACCACCTACCTCCCGCCAGGAGGACAGCGCGCGCGTGCCCGCTCCGTGCGAGCACGCGCCCCGCCACCTCCTGCTTCCCGCCGCTGCCCCGACGCGTCTGGACGACGCCACGCATCACCCCGGACCCTCTCGCCCACTCACTTGTCCTCGTCCCCTACTCTCTCTCGCTCGACACCTCATGCCCGTGCGAGCTCGCCGACGCGGATCGCCGTACCCGTAGCCAGAGCCACCCCCTCGCCTCTCCGACGCGTCCTCGAGCTCCGCATCGTCGTCCTCTTCGTCCACGCTGAGCCAAGCAACCAGGGAAGCACCGCATTGCCGTCCCTGACGTCTTCTTCAACCTCGGTGCCGGCGATCCCCGCCGCTTGATTCATCGCGTCCAGAGCTTCCCCGGCCCCGCCGTCTACACCGGCCGACTCACCGTGAGCCACTGACCTTCTCCCCTAACTCAGCATGCTCGTCCCCATGCCATAGCATCGTTCCCCACGAGCACCGAAGCCACCGTCCACCATTGCTGCTGCACGCATAGCCCACGTGCTCCCCTGGCCTCACCATGCTGCTCTTAGTGCTCCCCGTGTCTAGCAGGTGCTGCCCAGCCTCTCCATTTTCTCACTGATGCACCGTAGCGACGCGCCCGTGCACCACTGAACACCACCGCCGCCAAAGCTCGTCGCCGGCATGAGTTCCGGTGACCCCGCGACCTCCCACTTGGTTCTCTGGATGCGCGAGAGCAAGGGCTATCCCCTGGTGCCCTCAGCGTGCCAAGCTGACGCCTCTAGTGCAAG
>NC_041390.1:609433661-609488181 GCF_002162155.2 Triticum dicoccoides
CCCGCCGTGTCCTGTGGTCGCCGCCGGCTGGTCTCCGGTGGCTGACGTGGCACCGTCATTAGGGACTAATTACCCTGCTAATTATCCCACTCTCCAACTGACATATGGGCCCCGCGCCCAAATTAACCCTGGGATTTATTCCCTGATTATTTTAGATTAATCCAGTGGCCCCATGCGTCAGCTTTGACCCTGCTGACGTGGCCGTTGACCAGGGCCACATGTCAGCTACACTAGCTAGCTCTATGACACTACCAGTGGGTCCCACGCATCAGGTTTGACCTGGACCGTGCCCCGTTGACCAGCTGACATCATGATGATGTTAGGCTGACGTGGTAATCCTTTTCTGAAATTTAAATAAATCTTAAATGATTTGTTTAATTCAGAAAATATCCAAAACTTTGAAAAATCATAGAAATTCAATCATAACTCCAAACAAGATAAATTATATATGAAAAATGATCAGAAAAATCCAATCTATCCATTCATGCTATTTCCATGCATGTTTGAGCAACTTATGCCTGCTGAACAGGTTAAAACAAATGTTGGCATTTAAATAATCACATATGGAGTTTGAATTTGAACCTTTGGTTCAAACCAACTTCATTTAAATCATTGCTAGTAGCATTACCTCAAATCACAGCATATTGTCATGTCATGATCATGCATCATATTGTGCATCGCATTGATTGTGTTCTTCCTTGTTTGCCAGTAATTGTCCCCTCTGGGTAGACGACGTTCCGACGATGAGATCGATGACCCCGATGAAGAACTATACTATCTTCAGAAGTGCCAGGCAAGAAAAAACCCCTTGTTCATTCCGATACAATCCTATTCTCTCACTCCTGCTATCTTTTACTGCATTAGGACAACAACAATTCAACTGTTACATGCTGCGGTAGCTGAACCCCTTTCCTCTGCATGACCTGTCATTGCCACAGTAAATAGATGAAACCCACTAGCATGAGTAGGAGTTGTTTAAGCCCTGATGTGCCTACTCATTCATGATTGTTTGTCATGCCTGCTACTGCTTAGAGTTGAGTCAGGTCCGATTCATCGGGGATGAATTGGAATGTGGTGAACATGTCCTACTGTTGAGAGCTAAGTGTGTGAACACGATTTGGTAAAGGTAGTGGTGAGAGGCCATGTAGGAGTACATGGTGGGTTGTCTCATTGCAGCCGTCCTCAGGAACTGAGTTCTGTGTTTGTGATCCATGAACAATTACTACCACACATTGGGCTCCGGGCGCTCCAAGCTCTCTCGACTTATTAATCAACCTGATCTCTGTCCAGGAGTTGCAACTAGTTTCTGGTGTTTGTAGGTAGTGTTAGTAGTCTACTAGGTGGCACCCGATACAGGTGGGCCTGGGACAGACTAGGCACAGTGGCCCGGTGTACCAAGTGGCAACTAGGTGGCACCCTGCTCACATCGTTTGGGGCCATGAGCGATACCCCGGCCGGATCTCCTTGCGGATGGAATTCGAATAGGCGATAAACCTGGACGAGAGACTTGTGTGATTAGTCAGGTCGTGGCCGACTCCCTCACCAGGCTTCCTCTTGAAGGTTGCCGAGATACACGACGTGTACATGGTGGTAAGTGGCGAGAGCGTGTGTCAAGAAGTACACCCCTGCAGGGTTATCATTATCTATTTGAATAGCCATATTCCTCGGATATGGAAACTTGGACCCCTTGCATAGTTCATAGACAAGTGAAAGTGGATACTCTAAAATGCGCAAGATAAGCGTGAGTGCTATGGATGGCGTTCTCGTAGGGAGACGGGAGCGGATCCATAGTGGTGTATTGATATGGTGAATATGTGGACTCGTGTGCGCCACCTCAAAAGAGCTACTTGCAGTCGTAGTTTAGGAAAGCCACCGAGAACAAGCTGGCTTGCTGCGGTTAAACTCCACCACCCCTTTCTTGATACTGATGCATATGTAGCTAGTTCTGATGTAAGTCTTGCTGGGTACATTTGTACTCACGTTTGCTTAATTTATGTTTTTGAAGAGAGACTTCAGTCTCACTAGTAGTTCCGCTTGGACTTCGACGTTTAGCTCGTTACCTCAGCTACGATCTTGTACCCTTGGGAGGGTCTTGTAGATAGTCAGGCTTCTTAGCCTTTTTCATTTGTAGTTGTTTGTACTCAGACAAGTTAAGCTTCCGCATGTGCTCATTTCTTGTATGACTTGTATGTTGGGTCATCAGACCCATGTTTGTAATATCTCGCTCCTCGGAGCCTAATGAATAAATACTCTGAGTCGTAGAGTCTTGTTGTGATGCCATGTTGTATTGCACATATTGAGCATATTGTGTGTATGATTGAAATGCTTGGTATGTGTGGGATCTGACAACCTAGTTGTTTATCCTTGGTAGCCTCTCTTATGGGGAAATGTAGTCTTGTGCTTCCATGAGCCATAGTAGTCCACTACAGCCCGGTTCACCGGAGTCCTGCTAGCCCAGCACTACTGCTCCGGAACACTTGACTGGCCGGCATGTGATTCACTTCGTTCCTGTGTCTGTCCCTTCGGGGAAATGTCACACGGTGACATCCGGAGTCCTGCCTAGCCTGCTACAGCCCGGTTCACCAGAGTCCTGTTAGCCCAGTGCTACAGCCCGGATTCCCACGCTGCTGACCGACATGCTCGATGTTGATTCAGGTATGCCTGTCCCCGTAAGTTAATGCCACTTTGGGTTCACGACTAGTCATGTCGGCCCGGGTTCGCTGTCAAATGGATGCTAGCGACACTATCATATACGTGAGCCAAAAGGCGCAAACGGTCCCAGGCCATGGTAAGGCGACACCCATGGGAATACCGTGCGTGAGGCCGCAAAGTGATATGAGGTGTTACCGGCTAGATCGATGTGACTTGGAATCGGGGTCCTGAAAGCTTTGATATCAGAGCCTGACTGCCTGTAGGATTACCAAGCCAAGCTGGTCGAAGTTGAGTCTAGAAATGCTTTAGTTATATAAGGGAATTGATTGTGGATGGGAACGTAAGGCTCTTTTTACTCCTTTACCTTATGCCCTTCTGCTTTGAGTCAACCTCTTCTTTTCTACGGGGGTTAAGAACTAGGCTTCTCTTCTATCTCTCAGGATGGCGTGTTACTAAACCGTAGTTGCCTAGGATTGTTGAGTTCAAGCCTCAGTTCAGTTCCTACTACTTCCATATGTTCATAGCTGGCCTCAGAACCTTGATATTGTGATGTTGAGTGGTTATGCCACCATTTTTGCAGGATGTCTCAAATCATTTTGAGCATTTATAGCCGTTATGCTGTCAGAGTCATCCCAAGTTTCTAAATAGTCTGATGCACTTGCAAATCTTTCCTCCATGTTCCCGTTGTATTTCTGGGCCAGATTAAGCACACTAATCGGTGTGTTGAGGTACTCTGTTGCCTTGACGTGTATGTTGGAGTTAGTATTATGACCCTAGGTGTCCTCAAGAATTTAGCAATGCTTCCGTATCCCCAGTGTGATGATTCTGGCCATCATTCTTGAAAGCATCCCGTGATGCCATTTAGTAGTAGGTATTCTACTCCTGGGTTTTGAACCCGAGATTCACCCTACTTCATGTTGTTAGTATTTGCTAGTTCCCTTAAGATATTAGTAACCTTGTGATAGTCCTCGAGGTCCATGGTATTTCCTTCTTCCAAATACCATGAGCCATTAAGGCAGAAGTTCTTTGAACCAAAAGATCACCATTACAGTACTCCTGAGGAGTTCTCCATTCATAATTGTGATTCTGCCAGTTCTACCTTTCTGCATGGGTTATCCGAAAGAAATATGTTGAACTCGTTCGACATACTAATCTATGCATCCACAACTCAGAAAGTTATATGTTCCTTTGAGTTGTCCCCCTTCAGTTATATTCCGACCTTCATCTATCAATTGATAGTCAAGAGTATATGAGCATTCGTTCATCGGTGCCTATCGTTCTTGTGGTCCGTCAAGCCATTCTAGTTCAGAATGACTAGGACAAACAAACTCCAGTACCTCATCCATTTCTAGGATTGGGTCAAAGTAGTTGTATTCGCAGATCAAATGCAATCAAGCTATTGGTATGTTCTACCCTGAAGTATTATCCACTTTATGTCAAGGATGTCATGACAATTGCACCTTCCCTTATGAATTCTTTACGTAGTGATACTTCTCGCCATCATTATTCATTCCTCGGTGTCGTGTTGTCGCAACCGGAATACCGACAAGTGAATTGTGATGTGTGAAATCAATACTCCTAGCAACTGTGTTGTTTGGTAGTTAATGGACAATAACCTTATACTTAGCGTGTTGGCTATGGAATCATGATTCTAAGATAGATTGTGCTACCTAGACCATTTTCCTGGTGTACCCTTCGATCTTTGAGCTAGGATTGAATCCCTTGCTTTTCTGATCATGTCGTCTTGCCTTGAAAAGCAAGATTGTTCTCGAGCTTAGAGACATATTAGTGGTTTGTGATTTTCCGGATATCTTCTCAGAAGTACTACCAGGGTTTCCCCTGACTATTATGTTGAGCTCGTGGTCATGTTGGTTTTCCTCTAAACCATCCATTCTCCAAGATTCTGTGTTGGATACCCGTGAACTAGTTCAATAAGCTAAACAATAACTTGGAGAGTTGGAAGATGAAAGCTTGTCCCACTTAGTTCATTTTCAAAGGGATATCCTTGTGTTTGTGTTGTTGTTGGAGAAAGATGATATCTTCATCGATTGGTCCCTGTGATCAGTTGTTGGACCTATCGTCTTGCCCCAAACCTTGATTTGAGTGTGGGCCATCGTCAAATCAAATCAGAACCAACGATATTCGTAATGCTGTCTTACTCGTGGTTGATCCCTCGAGCATACACCATTATATCTTTTGGGTCTGACCAATGCTATCACATTGTTCACATAATGGTGGAAGTCCAGTGATATGGAAATTCCGATGAGTTGCTGTTGAGCCCATTGACAACATTTCATCTTGTCCATGATTCGTGCTGAACATCCAGCTAGTATTGGAAACTTCTATAAGCATTATCTTTGTGCCCCGTTCATGAAGCTTATGCTTGGATGAAAGAAGTGATTTTCTCTAATTCTTGTGCAATTGATGCAAGTTGCCGCCATGAATTTGAGAAGACTTGTTTTACCTCATCTGGAATCATTCCGAGTCAGCCATGCACGTGCAAAGTATTCCGTGGTCTGTTAGACTGATCATCTTCATTCCATATGAATTCCTTAGCACACTAAGCCACTGATTGACTTGTTCAAGGAAAAGGAGTTGTTATGCTATCCTAGGTCATGCACAAGATTCCGTTGTCCTCGATGATGGTTCCTCACCTGAATTTTGGTAGTGTTTTATTGTAAGACTACTCTATGGTCATGCTTGTCTTGGACAACATGTCCACATGTGTGTAGCAGAACCAGCTCATGTTTTGTAGCTTACTACCATAGTCCATTTCCCGAGAATATCACAACGCCATCTCGTCGATTTGTGTTGCAAACTTTCTTTCCAGACACATTGTATGAATTATCCTGTTACCAACTAGATTTGAATCTCAGGCAGATATGATGGTTGGAACTTCTTCCGAGAACTATGATATAGGTTCCAGTGGAGTGGACACACCTAGCTGGAAGCACTGTTGTTGTAGTATCTTGATTAAGCCGTTTGGTCACCTCCCATGAGGATTTCACATGACTTATTCTTGAAGTTGTTCCCTAGGGATCCTTGTGCTCTCAGTTTCTTCGATGATTCTATAACCATTGGAACGTTGGAAACACTCTCGACTGTTGAGTTCTTCCCCAGTTACCAGAATCATTCCCAACATTTGCATTTTGTTCCCAACTTGCACCTCAGTAGTTGTTGTTCAGGATCATCTTCAAAAGTGGACTTATCATGGGTCCCATCTATTTCCGATGATAAGCAAAAATCATCCATTGCATTGTCTTCAACAAGGTAGCCCACATCATTCATTCTAGCCCCGAATATGTCGTTCCCTCAAACTCCGTCAAATGATCATTTATGAATTGCCTTAGGCTGGTATAAAGAGTTTCAATGATCTCTGAATCAAAAGTAATTCTTTTTGCCACTTAAGGGAATAATTCTACGAGTCGCCCTCCCTGAGGTGCCCCGTTATGGAATCATGGCAATCAACTCCTCGCTACCTTGAAACCTATGCACCATCCTACTTAAGTGTGGGAGTGTTTCCTACCAAATTGAACTTTCATCATTTGTTCTCTCCATCCCTCTTGATGTGTGTTTGTCTCTTATATCAAGAGATGATTCAACATCTCATTCCATGAGTTGATCGTGTATCGCTTGATTTTTGAGAAGATCGATTCCTATAGAGTTTCTTTTTGTCATCGTCGTGTTGGATGGAGTTCTCAGAGCAAGACGTCGAGGCAAACGTGATGATCAAATCAACATTCTTATGAAGTGCAACCTGGATCATGAAGATTGTGCTAGCTTTGTGTCCCCTCTATCTTCTTACCTCATGTCTTGAATCTCGAAACGAGATTTTCGTTTAGCAGGGGTGAGTTGTCACAGCCCTAGAATTTCATTGTAAATAGTTGCACAAGCATCCATGCATCATGTCCAAATTTCTTTGGAAGTTGAAATGGGGATTGTTCAAACCCTAACACCAAATGAATTCAACTTGGTTCAATAAAAATATTTTCAATGAACCCAAATGCCCTTTAGAAAAGTCCATGATTTTTGTTAAAGGTGAAAACCTCTGCCAAAAATGATGCACATATTTCTAGGCCATTCTAGATTTTTGAATTAAATCTTATTGTATTTGACTTCGGACTTCGAGCATTTAAATACTATAAATAATTTAAATGTTCAAATAATGTTGGAACTATTTTTGGGCCACTAAAATAATTCAGCAAGTGTCCAGGGATATTTTCAGGATTCATAGAAGTGATTTGGTGTTGCTACTAAATCAAAAACAAATTTGCAAATTAGAAAACAGAACAAAGTAGAAATTAAAAGAGAGAGAGAGAGAGAGAACTCACCATGGCCCACCTTACCTGGAGGCCCAGCAGAGGCCCAGCCTACTGGCATCTGCCAGTCACCACCTACCTCCCGCCAGGAGGACAGTGCGTGCGTGGCTGCCCCGTGTGAGCACGCGCCCCGCCACCTCCTGCTTCCCGCCGCTGCCCCGACGCGTCTGGACGATGCCACGCATCAACCCGGACCCTCTCGCCCACTCCCTTGTCCTTGTCCCCTCCTCTCTCTCGCTCAACACCTCATGCCCGTGCGAGCTCGCCGATGCCGATCGCCGTACCCGTAGCCAGAGCCACCCCCTCGCCTCTTCGACACGTCCCCGAGCTCCGCATCGTCGTCCTCTTTGTCCACGCTGAGCCAAACAACCAGGGAAGCACCGCATCGCCGTCCCTGACGTCTTCTTCAACCTCGGTGCCGGCGATCCCCGCCGCTTGATTCATCGCGTCTAGAGCTTCCCCGGCCCCGCCGTCTGCACCGGCCAACTCACCGTGAGCCATTGACCTTCTCCCCTAACTCAGCATGCTCGTCCCCATGTCGTAGCGTCGTTCCCCACGAGCACCGAAGCCGCCGTCCGCCATTGCTGCTGCACGCATAGCCCCTGTGCTCCCCTGGCCTCACCGTGCTGCTCTTAGTGCTCCCCATGTCTAGCAGGTGATGCCCAGCCTCTCCATTTGCTCACTAATACACCGTAGCGATGCGCCCGTGCACCACCGAACACCGCCGCCACCAAAGCTCGTCGCCGGCATGAGTTCCGGTGACCCCGCGACCTCCCACCTGGTTCTCTGGATGTGCGAGAGCAAGGGCTATCCCCTGGTGCCCTCAGCGTGCCAAGCTGACGCCTCTAGCGCAAGTCTGGCATGCCCCCCGCCGTGTCCTGTGGTCGCCTCCGGCTCGTCTCTGGTGGCTGACGTGGCACCGTCGTTAGGGACTAATTACCCTGCTAATTAACCCACCCTCTCACTGACATATGGGCCCCGCACCCAAATTAACCCTGGGATTTATTCCCTGTTTATTTTAGATTAATCCAGTGGCCCCACGCGTCAGCTTTGACCCTGCTGACGTGGCCGTTCACCAGGGCCACATGTCAGCTACACTAGCCAGCTCTGTGACACTGACCAGTGGGTCCCACGCATCAGGTTTGACCTGGACCGTGCCCCGTTGACCTGCTGACGTCATGATGATGTCAGGCTGATGTAGTAATCCTCTTCTGGAATTTAAATAAATCTTAAATGATTTGTTTAATTCAGAAAATATCCAAAACTTTGAAAAATCATAGAAATTCAACCGTAACTCCAAACAAGATAAATTATATATGAAAAATGATCAGAAAAATCCAATCTATCCATTCATACTACTTCCATGAATGTTGGAGCAACTTATGCCTGCTGGTTAGGTCAAATCAAATGTTGGCATTTAAATAATCACATATGGAGTTTGAATTTGAACCTTTGGTTCAAACCAAATTCATTTAAATCATTGCTAGTTGCATTAGCTCAAATCAAAGCATATTGCCATGTCATGATCATGCATCATATTGTGCATCGCATTGATTGTGTTCTTCCTTGTTTTCCGGTAATTGTCCCCTCTCAGTAGACGACGTTCCGACGATGAGATCGATGACACCGATGAAGAATTATACTATCTTCAGAAGTGCCAGGCAAGAAAAAACCCCTTGTTCATTCCGATACAATCCCATTCTCTCGCTCTTGCTCTCTTTTACTGCATTAGGACAACAACGATTCAACTGTTACATGCTACGGTAGCTGAACCCCTTTCCTTTGCATGACCTGTCATTGCCACAGTAAATAGAGGAAACCCACTAGCATGAGTAGGAGTTGTTTAAGCCCTGATGTGCCTACTCATTCATGCTTGTTTGTCATGCCTGCTACTGCTTAGAGTTGAGTCAGGTCCGATTCATCGGGGATGAATTGGAATGTGGTGAACATGTCCTACTGTTGAGAGCTAAGTGTGTGAACACGATTTGGTAAAGGTAGTGGTGAGAGGCCATGTAGGAGTACATGGTGGGTTGTCTCATTGCAGCCGTCCTCAGGAACTGAGTTCTGTGTTTGTGATCCATGAACAGTTACTACCACACATTGGGCTCCGGGCGCTCCAAGCTCTCTCGACTTATTAATCAACCTGATCTCTGTCCAGGAGTTGCAACTAGTTTCTGGTGTTTGTAGGTAGTGTTAGTAGTCTACTAGGTGGCACCCGGTACAGGTGGGCTTGGGACAGACTAGGCATAGTGGCCCGGTGTACCAAGTGGCACCCGGATGGTGGGCTTGGGAACCCTGCTCACATTATTTGGGGCCATGACCGACACCCCGGCCGGATCTCCTTGCGGATGGAACCCGAATAGGCGATAAACTTGGACGAGAGACTTGTGTGATTAGTCAGATCGTGGACAACTCCCTCACCAGGCTTCCGCTTGAAGGTTGCCGAGATACACGACGTGTACATGGTGGTAAGTGGTGAGAGTGTGTGTGAAGAAGTACACCCCTGCAGGGTTATCTTTATCTATTCGAATAGCCGGATTCCTCGGATATGGAAACTTGGACCCCTTGCATAGTTCATAGACAAGTGAAAGAGGATACTCTAAAATGCGCAAGATAAGTGTGAGTGCTATGGATGGCGTTCTCGTAGGGAGACGGGAGCAGATCCATAGTGGTGTATTGATATGGTGAATATGTGGACTCGTGTGCGCCACCTCAAAAGGGTTACTTGCAGTCGTAGTTTAGGATAGCCACCGAGTCAAAGCTGGCTTGGTGCAGTTAAACTCCACCACCCCTTTCTTGATACTGATGCATATGTAGCTAGTTCTGATGTAAGTCTTGCTGGGTATATTTGTACTCACATTTGCTTAATTTATGTTTTTGCAGAGAGACTTCAGTCTCACTAGTAGTTCCGCTTGGACTTCGATGTTTAGCTCGTTACCTCAGCTACGATCTTGTACCCTTGGGAGGGTCTTGTAGATAGTCAGGCTTCTCAGCCTTTTTCATTTGTAGTTGTCTGTACTCAGACAAGTTAAGCTTCCACATGTGCTCATTGCTTGTATGACTTGTATGTTGGGTCATGAGACCCATGTTTGTAATATCTCGCTCCTCGGAGCCTAATGAATAAATACTCTGAGTCGTAGAGTCTTGTTGTGATGCCATGTTGTATTGCACATATTGAGCATATTGTGTGTATGATTGAAATGCTTGGTATGTGTGGGATCCGACAACCTAGTTGTTTATCCTTGGTAGCCTCTCTTATGGGGAAATGTAGTCTTGTGCTTCCATGAGCCGTAGTAGTCCGCTACAGCCCGGTTCACCAGAGTCCTGCTAGCCCAGCACTACTGCTCCGGAACACTTGACTGGCCGACATGTGATTCACTTTGTTCCTGTGTGTGTCCCTTCGGGGAAATGTCACGCGGTGACATCCGGTGTCCTGCCTAGCCTGCTACAGCCCGGTTCACCGGAGTCCTGTTAGCCCAGTGCTACAGCCCGGATTTGCACGCTGTTGACCGACATGCTCGATGTTGATTCATGTATGCTTGTCCCTGTAAGTTAGTGCCACTTTGGGTTCACGACTAGTCATGTCGGCCCAGGTTCTCTGTCATATGGATGCTAGCGACACTATCATATACGTGAGCCAAAAGGCGCAAACGGTCCCGGGCCATGGTAAGGCGACACCCGTGGGAATACCGTGCGCGAGGCCGCAAAGTGATATGAGGTGTTACCGGCTAGATCGATGTGACTTGGAATCGCGGTCCTGACATATCTCTGGGCCCTCTCGGTAATACACATCATAAGCTTGCAAGTAAAAGGCTAAGGAGTTAGTCACGAGGTGATATATTACGGAACGAATAAAGAGACTTGCCGGTAACGAGATTGAACTAGGTATGAAGATACCGGCGATCGAATCTCAGGCAAGTAACATACCGACAGACAAAGGGAATAATGTATGTTGTCATAACGGTTCGACCGATAAAGATCTTTGCAGAATATGTAGGAGCCAATATGGGCATCCAGGTTCCGCAATTGGTTATTGACCGGAGAGGTGTATTGTAAGTGCATCTAGTGCCCCTTAGTGATTTTGGTGTATTGAAGACTTATAGGTTAAGGGACTAATGCGTTTGTGAGTGTACACATGTCTATAAGTCTATGAGGAGCTTGATATTTACAGAGAAAGTCGACCCCTAAAAATGAAGTTCTTTGACTGAAGACTTTGGATTTCTGAAGACTTTCTGAAGACTTTGAAAGTGAAGAAATTGGTGTGACCTTGAAGACTTGGTATTCATTCGAGGAACATGAAGTGTGAAGACTTTTGTTTTCGTAGTTTCATTTTCTCTTTCTTGAGTCATAGGAAACAGCGTACTGTTAAAGGGGGTCGAGGAAATACTAAGGAAAAATTTCCATGTGATGCTCAACTCAAAATCCTACACCTACCAATCCCTTCGAGTGAAGCCATTGGAAATCTCATACAGTCCAGTCATATTCTTCAGTGATAGAGATGAAGTTCTTCTGGTCTCTGAGGAATTTGTTCTGACTAAGGAGTTAGGAATTCGCCAGTGCGGATTGCCAACATAGTGAGGAACATGATAGCCCTGAGGATTTTGCTACTCAAAATTCCGATCGTTGTTGTGCTATGCGCCAGCTGTCCCAAAATACCTATCCACCTAACGGTCATGTCATTGAAGGGCATTTATGTCCTATCATGACGGGCTGCTCCCTAGGCTATAAATAGCCGCCCCTACAACCACTAGCCGGTTGGCTGCTCCGAGAGAAACTGACACTTGTCATTTGAGAGCAACCCATCCTCCGAGGACTTTGAGCGAAAATCATCAAGTGAGGAAAAACCCAAACCCAAACACCTACAAACCCCAAGTGATTGAGCATCACTGAAGAGATTGATCCTGCGTGGATCCGACGCTTGTTACCTTTGAAGACTGTGCTTCTTCTAGATGGTTAGGCGTCATGGTCTAGAGCATCCAAGAGGAATTATGGATCGCCGAGTGACCAAGTTTATGAAGGTTCAGAAGTCACCTGAAGACTTACCACGAGTGATTGGGCGAGGTCTGTGTGACCTTAGTTCAAGGAGAATACGGTGAGGACTTGGTGTCCTGAGCTGCATGTTCAGGACTGGGTGTCCGAGACTGTGTGTCCTCGAGTTTAAATACTCAGCCGCTCCAACCAGATATATAACTGAGACAACAGTTGGAACTGGTCTACCAAATCATTGTCTTCACCAAGCTTACTGGTTCTATTCCCTCAACTCTTCCATTTCCTCATAACTATGTTGTGTGTTTGTTCATATCTGTGTTTGAAGACTTTGACTAAAGACTTTCTCAATTTCCTCAGTTCAATTTCTTCAGTCTGTTTTTCTTCATCCTGTGTTATCCTGTGCTTACGCTTCCTGTACTCTGTGCCTGTCTTCATTTCATCATGATGACTATGCTTGTGTTCTGTTATGTTTACTTTTGAGTACTTATTCCGCTGCTAGTAGTTCTTCGCTAAGGAATTTCCTCACCGGCAAATTCCTCAGTGAAGAATTTCATAAAAATCGCCTATTCACCCCCCCTCTAGTCGATATAACGCACTTTCAATTGGTATCAGAGCAAGGTACTCACTTGTTCTAGGTGATTTTGGTTTAACCGCCCGGAGTTTTAGTTATGTCAATCCCAGGTATGATCAAGGTCTCTGCTGGGTGTCCTACCTTCGATGGGACGGGCTACCCCTACTAGAAGAATAAGATGCGAATGCATCTTGAGGCAATTGATAACGATCTTTGGTATGTTGTGGAAAATGGTGTTCCCTCAGTCACACCTTCTCTGAATGTTGCTGATGTGAAGAGATTCAAGCAACTCGATTCTCAAGCAAAGAATATCATATGTGGCCATCTGAACAAAGGACAGTATGGAAGAGTGAGTGCTTTGGAAACTGCTAAGCTTATCTGGGACAGACTGTCCAAAGTGAATGAAGGAGTCTCAACACAGCGTGACTCTCGAGTTGATGTTCTTCGCAATCTCTTCAACCGCTTCAAAAGACTCGACAATGAAAATGTTCAACAAACCTTTGATCGCCTCACTGACATCTCAAATGAGCTTCAAGCACTTGGTGCCACTGACATCACTGACCATGAGGTGGTGAAGAAATTGCTGAGATCACTTGATTCCTCATTTGACACTCTGGCATTCATGATACAAGAATGTGCTGATTACATGTCACTTGATCCGCTGATATTCTCGAGAGGCTAAATACTCATGAGTTCCAACTTGCTGAAAAAAGAGATCTCTATGATTCGAGCTATGGCAGATCATGTGCACTGAAGGCCAAGGCAGTATCTGAGTCCGAAGATGAAGATTCTGGTAGCAGCCTTGGTGATCCTGAAGAACTAAGTCATGATCTAGCTCTGCTCGTGAAGAAGTTCCAAAAGTTCTCAAGACATGGTCGCCTTGGATGACCCTCAAGGAGCAATGATTCCTCATCCAGTGACTACAAGAGGAGGCTCTGTCACAAATGCAAGAAACCTGAACATTACATTCAAGATTGTCCTCAGTGGGAAAAGGAATCAAAGAAGAAGAAATACAAGGATTACAGTTCTGATGATGCAAAGAAAAAGAAGAAATCCACAAAATCTTCATCATCAAAATCCTCAAAGTCTTCATATCACAAGAAGAGCAGCACCAAGAAGGCTAGGGCATTCATTGGCAAGGAAATGGACTCTAAGGCTGAATCTGAAGAAAATGAGGAAGAGGAGACATCTGAGGAGTCCGCATCCGGAGTGGCGAGCCTAGCTCTCGCTACTGCATTCGTCAGCAAGTCTATCTTCAACACTGAAGAAAATGACCTCGCCAACAAGGCTGATGAAGGCGATGATGACTACGCTCCCACCTATTGCTTCATGGCAAAGGGTGCCAAGGTACTCAAATATACCTCCTCTGAATCAAATGAGAATGAATCTGATGAAAATCTTAAGCCCAGCTGAGGGAGTCCTGGATTAGGGGGTGTTCGGGTAGCCGGACTATACCTTCAGCCAGACTCCAGGACTATGAAGATACAAGATTGAAGACTTCGTCCCGTGTCTGGATGGGACTTTCCTTGGCATGGAAGGCAAGCTTGGCGATGCGGATATTCAAGATCTCCTACCATTGTAACCGACTTTGTGTAACCCTAACCCTCTCTGGTGTCTATATAAACCAGAGGGTTTTTAGTCCGTAGGACAACTTCATCATACAACAATCATACCATAGGCTAGCTTCTAGGGTTTAGCCTCCTCGATCTCGTGGTAGATCTACTCTTGTAATACCCATATCATCAATATTAATCAAGCAGGATGTAGGGTTTTACCTCCATCAAGAGGGCCCGAACTTGGGTAAAACATCGTGTTCCTTGCCTCCTGTTACCATCTGGCCTAGACGCACAGTTCGGGACCCGCTACCCGAGATCCGCCGGTTTTGACACCGACATTGGTGCTTTCATTGAGAGTTCCTCTGTGTCGTGGCCTTTAGGCCCGATGGCTCCTTCGACCATCAACAACGACGCAGTCCAGGGTGAGACTTTTCTCCCCGGACAGATCTTCGTCTTCGGCGGCTTCGCACTGCGGGCCAATTCGCTTGGCCACCTTAAGCAGATCGAAAGCTACGCCCCTGGCCATCAGGTCAGGTTTGGAAGCCTAAACTACACGGCTGACACCCGCGGGGACTTGATCTTCGACGGATTCGAGCCACAGCCAAGCGCGCCGCACTGTCTCGATGGGCATGATAAAGCTCTGCCGCCGAACAGTGCCTTGGAGGCCGCACACGCACCGGTTCCGACCATTGATTCGGAGCCTACTACGCCGATCAAGGATCAGCGGTTGGACGCTGCCTCAGGGGCTGCGATCTCAGAGGCGATCGAGCCGAACTCCAGCCCTGCACTCCGCATGGCCCGTGACTCCGAGGAGCCGGATTCCTTTCCGAACTCTGAGCCCCCCGCGCCCCTGTCGATCGAATCCGATTGGGCACCGATAATGGAGTTCACCGCCGCAGACATCTTTCAGCACTCGCCCTTCGGCGACATCCTGAATTCGCTAAAGTCTCTCTCTTTATCAAGAGAGCCCTGGCCGGACTACGGTCAGCAAGGATGGGATTCGGATGATGAAGAAATTCAAAACCCACCCACCACCCACTTCGTAGCCACTGTCGACGACATAACCGACATGCTCGACGTCGACTCCGAAGACATCGACGGTATGGACGACAATGCAGGAGACAACCAAGAACCAACGCCTATAGGGCATCGGACAGCCACCTCATCTCACGATGTGTACATGGTGGATACCCCTAAAGGAAGCAACAATGAGGAAACGGGGATGGAAAGAGGGATCGATCTCTCGAAAAACAATCAGAGCATCCGCGTAAACGCTGACCCAAGCCCCGCCTCGCTAAAGACCCAGCCATAAAGCAGGATGAGCCGGTAGACGACGAGCATGCCTTAGATCAACCGTCCCAACAGGACAACCCGGATAGAGAAACAGAACATCCCTCCCCCGGCGAAAATGGCATTCCGGACGACCCTACGCCGGACAAGCCCACGAAGCAGAAGAACCTCCAAAAACAGCTCGTTGCAACCGCATGCAGCCTGAAAAAGCAGAAGCGGAAGCTAAAAACTATGGAAGATGCACTCAGGATCAGATGGAGTAAAGTAATCAATACCGCAGAAAAACACGGCGACAGTCGCCACACTAAAAGCTATCCGAAGAGAAAGCTACTTCCTGAATTCGACGAGGAGGCCTTAGAGCCCTCGCATTCCAAAAGTGAGAAAGCCACACGGTCGGATAGACGACCCCATGGCCAGCATAAAGCGGCAAGCAGCGCCGCACTTAAGCCGACATGCGACCCACTTAAGGATTCGCATCATGGCGCAGCCAGGTCCATTTACGGGCCAAGAAAGCAAGCTCTTGTAAGCAATGCAATAAAGCCATTATCAGAATCCGGCACACCCAAATACAGGGGTGCCGCACACCCCCTATGTTTCACCGATGAGGTCCTGGATTATGAATTTCCAGCGGGATTCAAACCCGTAAACATAGAGGCATATGATGGAACAACAGACCGTGGAGTCTGGATCGAGGATTATATCCTCCACATACATATGGCTAGAGGAGATGACCTCCACGCCATAAAATACTTACCCCTCAAGCTTAAAGGGCCAGCCCGGCATTGGCTCAAAAGCCTTCCTGAAAACACAATCGGAAGTTGGGAAGAGCTCGAGGACGCTTTCCGAGCAAATTTTCAAGGGACCTATGTCCGCCCTCCGGATGCAGACGATCTTAGTCACATAACTCAACAGCCCGGAGAGTCAGCTCGGCAATTCTGGAATAGATTTCTTACTAAAAAGAATCAGATAGTCGACTGTCCGGACGCCAAAGCCTTAGCGGCTTTCAGGCATAATGTCCGAGACGAATGGCTCGCCAGACACCTCGGCCAAGAAAAGCCAAGAACAATGGCCGCACTAACAAATCTCATGACCCGCTTTTGCGCAGGAGAGGACAGCTGGTTGGCAAGATGCAGCACCAGTGAACCAAGTACATCCGAAACTAGGGATGGAAACGGAAAACCACGACGCAATAAGGACCGTCGCCGGACTAAGGAAAAAAGTCCGAAGAGCACAGCAGTCAACGCCGGATTCAAAAGCTCACGACAGAATCAGAAAAAGCCGCCCCTCCAAGATAACAGGGACGACCTATCCAACCTAAACAAAATCTTGGATAGGATATGTCAAATACACAGCACTCCCGGAAAGCCTGCTAACCATACCCACAGAGATTGTTGGGTTTTGAAACAATCTGGCGGACTCAATGCCGAACACAAGGGGCTCGACACACCAAGCGAAGACGAGGACGAACCCCAAAAGCAGAGTACCAGGAAACAAAAGAATTTCCCACAAGAAGTAAAAATAGTAAACTTACTCCACATGACAAAACGTGCGGCGCCCATAAAGGTACACGCCCCACGGCCTATCCCAAAGGAATCCCGCCACTGGTTGTCAAAACCAATCATCTTCGATCGTCTGGATTATTCTAGAAGTACCAGGAATCCAGGCTGGACTGCCCTGGTACTCGATCCAATAATTGGCGGACTCCAGTTTTCAAATGTCCTCATGGACGGTGGCAGCGGACTCAACCTGATATATCAGGACTCAATCCGCCACATGGGGATCGACCCAAAAAGAATTCGCCACAACAAAACCTCCTTTCAAGGAGTAACGCCAGGTCCGGACACCCATTGCATGGGTTTTCTCCGGCTCGAGGTTATTTTCGGCTCTGCCGATAACTTCCGTCGCGAAAAGCTGACTTTCCACAGCGTCCCATTCTCAATTCGCTACCAAGCACTACTGGGACGCGAAGCTTTCGCCCGCTTTAACGCAATACCGCATTATGCATCTCTTACGCTTAAGATGCCCGGTCCGCGCGGCATCATCTCCTTAAAGGGGAAGAAGTGAGAACACCTCCCCCAAGCGGAGGATTGTGCGGCCGCTTTAACAGCCCCACAATACAATGGCTTCACCAGCCAGAACATCGGAATAGGTCATTAAGACCACAGACACGGATAGACGAGTCCGGCACAAAAGTATCGTTGATAAAGGCTTAGTGGCCATATGCCCCTGCACTAGGGGCTTCACACGTATAAAATAAGAGACAATAAAGCTCAATTTTTCATATTTTACTTTACACTTTGTTTATTTCATATAACCTTTGTTCGGCACGCCCCTTTTTCAACTTAGTTGCTCTCTTTTTACAGATGAACGTCGTGCTGCGCCCGTCCAGGATACGGCACAACAGAGACACAAGCGCAGACGTGTAGTAGGGACCCGTTCCAAGGATTCTTTTCAGATTAAGACCCTGCGTAAACCTTTTTTACTGTCTCTTGTTGATACACATCCCCTGGTTCTATGACCAAGGAGGAGGCTGGCGTCTTGGCATGTGGCCACGTCAGAATTCTTGCGCGTACCTGGACACTAGGGGCTTATACCTCAGAGCGTTACCTCGCCCGCTCTCATAAAGACCGAATACCTTATGGAGTGTTCGGCGTCGCGAGTTTGGCCTTATATGCATCAGCTCCGAGTCATGATTTTGGTCAAATGTTGGGTTGCCCGGCTCCTGTGTTCGGTCGCCTTACGTTCCGCTCTATCGGCTAAGGCGGCACCAGGAGAACTACTGCGATTGTGCCCTGGTTCGGCCAGGCGAGCACCTCAGTGGAGAAAGCCGAAAACCGACTGTCATGATATGGCGTGAGACTGGTCCACCACTCGATGACTCTTCGGAATCTGTAGGATTCCTACGCATTAACGAAGGGTCGTTTCCCGGCCAGGCACATACGCGCCCCGAATTCGGGCGAGCGCAGTCGCCACCAGGGGCTACCTAAATAGTCCCATTGTCAAGCTCCTATGGCTAAGTGAAAGTGTTAAAGCATTATAGTCCGATTGCCTAGCTCGCTGCGCTATCACCTCCTTTGTAGGACCAAGACGTTGGATTAAGTGTGAAAATGCGCCTTCTGCGAGCACCCCCGCACTATGTGCGTGGGGGCTGAAGCCAACGACTGCAATCCTTCAGATTTTGTATATATATCTTAAAACGGCCGCACAGGAGGTGTTCCAAATACTTGAAGGCACAAGTATAAAAGGCTACTACAATTCATCAAAATATTGCTTTATAATTACATATGCTATCAGAACATAGCATCCTTCGAGCACTGCGCCTCTATTACACGAGCGCCTTCAAGGACTTCCTGAAAATAGTGCTCGGAGGGTACTCGGCTTTTCTCCGAATCTCGGGATGCAACAATGGTGGTCTCCATCTCTACCCAGTATGTCTTGACACGGGAAAGAGCCATCTGTGCGCCCTCTATGCATGCTGACCTCTTCATCGCATTGATACGTGGCACCGTGTCAAGGAATTGCTGCACCAAGCTGAAATAACTTTTCAGCTCCGATCTCCCCGGCCACGGATGACCCATGACGTACTTCATGGCGAGTCCGGACAATCTATTCAGTTCGGCCCATTGAGCCAGACGTCCACTGCCAGTGGACGCTCTGGATTCTGGAACTGCGACCAGAAAAGCCTTTCCACTTCGTGATCTTTTTGATCTCGAAAGTATTCGGTCGCATCAGCAGCACTCGCTGCCAAATCCAGATAGGTGTCCTCCGCACTCCACATCTGGTCCAACGGAGCAAACTTCGGATCGCAAAACTTCCTCCGCAGCATAAAGGGCTTTCCAGTCGCAATCTGTCCGGCCTGACGTAGCTCCTCCTTCGCAGCTCTCATCACAGAGCGAGCGTCCTTGGCATCAGGAACAGCCTTCTCTAAGTCCGTCTGTCTCGCCCGGTCTTCTTTCCCAAGAAACTTGCAACGGTCAGTAGCACTTTTTAACTTCATGGCCATCTCGGCCATCTCCTTCTTGCTTTGGTGGTGAGCAGCCTGTTCGGCTTTCAGCTCTTCAAGGGCCTTCTCGGCAGCCGCATCACTTTTCCTGGCTCGTTCCTTAGCTCGGGCAAGTTCCGCCCGAAGTTCTCCACGGCGGCCGCACCATCTGCGTCAAGCACACACATTGTAAGATACTGGCATAAAGCTCCTCTTACCAGATGCCTCCTGAGGAATTGCATACCTTGAGCCTCATCAAGCCGCTCGTTGACGAGCGTGATGTCGGCATCTGCCACGTCAAGTTGCCGCTTTAGTTCGGCAAAATCATAAGTTCGGCTCGATTCCGGACACTTCGCCACCTGTATACAAAGGCGACATTTTAGACCTGGGATTATGATCCTCTGCGCGCCATCAATTTTGACAACGCACAGAGTCTCAGGGGCTACTATCTACACACGGCGCATCTTGTTTATGCGCAATTGACAGAAAAGTACATTATCAAATGTACCTCAAAACCCATCAGCAAACTTCTGACAGCCTCATGCAATCCGCTTTCCGCGGACAAAATCCTTCCAATCACCATACCCATCAACGCACGGTGCTCCTCTGAGATAGAAGCTCGCCCCAGCAGAATCATCAGCTCCTCCGACCACGCATCGGACGGTGTCGGACTGTTCCTATGACCTCCATCGAAGGCCGGACGCGGAAAACCTTGGGGGGCATATGGCTACCTTCCAGCCCTGCCGGATTCGAAGAAACGCTCCGCGACGACACCTCAGGGTCGCTCGCCTCGCCAGGCGGTACGGCAGGGGGAGGCGTTCCACTCTCCATCATCTCCGGAAGAAGATCCCCCGAAGACGAGCTCTGCTGAGAAGGGCTGAGGTCCGAGCTACAAAGTAAAATTTTGGTTAATCTTCTCAGATAAAATGCAAGGATTTCTCTCATCCCTCTAAAGGAAAAAACTTTCTCTACTTACGGCTCGCTGGAGGGCTGATCCCTTTGAGGGCGTAGTTCGGCCGAGGATCTCCCCGGCGTCGGACCCTCTGACAAGGACTTTTTCCCCCGCTTTGAGGCCATGGTCTCCGGGTCGTCAGAGGCGGCCCTCTTCTTCCCCTTAGGAGAGGAATTGTCGGTTCCTCCCTTCGGAGCAGCCTCCTTCGAGGAGGCCATAGTTTCCTTCTCCTCCCCCTCACTTCCCTCCAAGGGCACGATCTTCAACATCCTGACTAGCACGGGATCCGGCCTGGTCTCGGGAAGGGGAGCCGGACACCTGATCAGCTTTGCCTTCGCTATCCACTCCTGTTTAAAAGGACAGCTCTTTTAGGGGCGAATTTATGACAATTTTACGGATAGCGAGTCCGGGCACAAGGTTACTTACTTGAGTATCCGGGCGATTGCAGCTTAAACCTGCGTCCTCGGTCAAATCCGGACACATTGCTTGTGATCTGAAGAACATTTTATACATCTCCACGGGCGTTGCGCCCATAAAATGCTGGAGAGCTCATGGTCCCTCCGGATTAAACTCCCACAGACGAAGGGAGCGACGTTTGCCGGGCAGTGTTCGGCGAATCAGCATGACCTGCGTCACCTTGACCAGGTTGAGGTCTCTTTCTAAGAGATCCCTAATGCGGCCCTGCAACAAGGGCACGTCTTTGGATAACCCCCAATCTAATCCTTTGTTGACCCATGACGCTAGCCGTGGTGGGGGACCCGAGCGAAAGGCAGGAGGCGCCACCCACTTGGCGCTCCTGGGAGCGGTGATATAGAACCACTCTCGTTGCCACAAGCCGAGCTCCTCTTCAAAGGAGCCCTCGGGCCATGGAGCATCGACATTCTTACTTATGACAGCGCCTCCGCACTCTGCGTGTCGTCCCTCGATCATCTTCGGCTCCACTCCAAAAGTCTTGAGCCATAATCCAAAGTGAGGAGTAACACGGAGGAATGCTTCGCACACAACGATGAATGAGGAAATGTGGAGGATGGACTCCGGAGCTAAGTCATGAAATTCCAGCCCATAATAGAACATCGGCCCCCTCACGAAGGGGTCCATCGGGAAGCCTAACCCCCGAAGGAAGTGAGACATGAACACTACGCTCTCACCGGGCTGGGGACTGGGAGTAGCCTGCCTTTGAGCAGGCAACATATGCAAAATTTTGGCGGTCAAGAACTTAGCCTCTCTCAACTTTAGCACGTCCTCCTCCGTGACGGAAAAGGGCATCCATCGGCTTTAAAGGTCGGAACCGGACATTGTCGAAGGTCCGAAGCGCCTGAAATCTGGAGCCTAGGGTGTTGGAACTCGAGGCGACGGGCGAACTGGTTTTAAGATTGGAGAAAAGGAGTAAGGCCCTAGTCTCTTTATAAGAGGTTGAATACCAGGAGCCCTCACCGTAACCGTTTGGGACTCGCCTTTAATCGAGAAGACATGCTAACGGGAACGATTGGGTTACCCACGTCCGTATTGATGAGAATCTCGTAAATAAAGGGGACACGATCTCTGCTTTGACAAGACGTGCCAAGGAAACCGCCTCGCAAAACACGCTGAGGTGGAAAAGTGAAAACGATTCGAATAAAGGCTTGGCCGTAGTGTGATGTCACGCTGCGGAATACGTCAGCAGATTAGATTTGTGTTAATATTATTCTCTCTGTGGCAATACGTGGAAACTTATTTTGCAGAGCCGGACACTACTCTTGGTGTTTACAAACTTTTATGAAGAATTTGGAGGAGGAACCCGCCTTGCAATGCCGAAGACAATTTACGCGCCGGACTCGTCGTCATTGAAGCCTGGTTCAGGGGCTACTGAGGGAGTCCTGGATTAGGGGGTGTTTGGGTAGCCGGACTATACCTTCAGCCGGACTCCAGGACTATGAAGATACAAGATTGAAGACTTCGTCCCGTGTCCGGATGGGACTTTCCTTGGCGTGGAACGCAAGCTTGGCGATGCGGATATTCAAGATCTCCTACCATTGTAACCGACTTTGTGTAACCCTAACCCTCTCCGGTGTCTATATAAACCGGAGGGTTTTTAGTCCGTAGGACAACTTCATCATACAACAATCATACCATAGGCTAGCTTCTAGGGTTTAGCCTCCTCGATCTCGTGGTAGATCTACTCTTGTAATACCCATATCATCAATATTAATCAAGCAGGATGTAGGGTTTTACCTCCATCAAGAGGGCCCGAACCTGGGTAAAACATCGTGTTCCTTGCCTCCTGTTACCATCCGGCCTAGACGCACAGTTCGGGACCCCCTACCCGAGATCCGTCGGTTTTGACACCGACACCAGCTATTCTAAACTTGCTAAGGTTGTTGTAAAACAACAAAGGGCTTTTGAAAAGGTTCAAAGCATGCTAGACAAAAGTGATGATATGTTGGGTGAAGAAATGGATCGCACTAAAGCCTTGACTGAGAACCTTCAGAGACTTTAGACTAGGTTTGACAATCTTCAAGGTCATCATAACACTCTCTTATCTGATCATGAGAATCTTTCTTATGAATTTCTTCAAAGAAAGCAAGACCTTGAGAAGCTAAGAGTGAGTTATGAAGATCTTCAGAAGGAGCGTGATTCATTACTTGCTCAACAAATCAGCGCTTCTCAGGAAGAATTTGTCCCTCCATGTTTGAAATGCATTGAACGTGAATCTGCTAATTCTTCACCTGAATGTTCAAATGCTGCTAATGTTTCAAATTCTTCACATGCCTCTGCTATCACTAATTCCTCATCTAAGGGCATTGCTAGTATCACTGACGATGCAGTGCTGAAGGAATTGTACATGACAGGCATGTACAAAAGCCTCAAAGGGCATCAGACTCTTTGTGATGTGGTTAAAAAGCAGATCCTCAACAGGAACCCTAGGAAAGAGGGTATTGCCTTTGAGAGGAAACTTAATGCTAATGGTACATATTGGAAGCTTGAGCAGTACCCCAAAACTACATGGGTTGCTGCAAAGGGACCTCCAGGTGATCCATCTAACTTATCTGGATTTGCATGTGAATCTCCTCGTTCTGATGATGAATCATTTGACTCCAACTATAAAATGTTCAAAAATCAGAATGGTGAAGTATTTGCTAGATATGTTGGCACTAACTGCAGGAACGGCCCCCTATGAAGAAAATCTGGGTTCCCAAAAGATGCCTTGAAAATATTTAGGTGAATGTCATCATGACGCCACCTGTGAAGAATAGGAACCCCAGATCAAATTCTTCATATGGATCCAAGTCCTCATACGGACCAAACTCCTCACATGGATCATATTCCTCAAAAGGATCAAAGTCCTCATATGAACATCAACATGCTAACCCGTCTATTTCGCAGGGAAGATCTAAGGATTATGGATATGTGCATTATTCTTCAAATCATTATGTCCATAAGTCCTCGAAGAATTTCTCTACTTACTCTAACCCCTCTTATGTGAAACGAAATGGACTGGCATCTATGCCACCTTTCTCTTATGGAGCTTGCAGAATGATGAACTCTTTGCCACCCCTTCAGATGTGGGTGGTAAAGAAAAAGAACTAATCTCTTCTGCAGGGTCAGGTCTCCAGATGTACGTAATCGTCTGAAGAATTTGCTGGAGACCTGAGTATGCCTAAAAGGATGCAGGCTAATCATGAAGAAATGAACTTTCATTTCTCACGTCCTCATACTGCTTTATCTGTTCTTTTGCTTGATGAAATTGATCTGATGCTTTGATGTCATATTCTTCACTGATGAAGTATATGAGTTTGTAAGCTGCACTAATTCATCTGCAGGATGATCAACCCAAAGCCACTGAGTGGGTCCTTGATAGTGGATGTAGAAATCACATGAATGGTGACAAGAATCTATTGATGGATGCTCCATTATCTCTGTCGCATCTGAAGCATATCATCTTTGCCGACAAAGGCAAAAGTCAGGTATTGGGTCTAGGTAAGGTTGCGATCACAAAGGATTGACACATGGACAAAGTCATGCTTGTTGAGTCCTTAGGATACAACCTTATGTCTGTCTCAATGCTTTGTGATCTTGATATGGCTGTTGTCTTTGGCAAGTACCGTTGTGTTGTGGTTATGGAAGCTGACAATTCCAAAGTCTTCGAAGGCTTTAGGAGAGGAGACTTGTATATTGTTGATTTCTCTACAGGACCACAACCAGCCGTGTGCCTACTTGCAAAAGCTTCAGAAGGCTGGCTCTGGCGTCGACGACTTGGTCATGCGGGCATGAGGAATTTTCACACGCTTGCGAAGAAGAAGCATGTCATCGGCATCGAGAATGTCAAATTCCTCAAGGATCACCTATGCGGAGCCTGTGAAGCTGGGAAAATGACAAAGGCTAAGCATCCAGCGAAGACTATCATGACCACTACTCGACCATTTGAACTGCTTCACATCGATCTCTTCGGTCTTAACCATTATTCTGTTGTTTCAAATGATGCATCTCAATATGGCTTTGTTATTGTTGATGATTACTCTCGATACACATGGGTACACATTGTTACTTACAAACATGAAGTGGAGGAAGTCTTCAAATGATTTTCCTCGAGGGCTTCAACCAACTTTGGTGTGAAGATCAAGCACATCAGAAGTGACAATGGAACCGAGTTCAAGAATTCTGGTCTAGATGACTATCTTGATGAACTTGGTATTACTCATGAGTTATCTGCTCCTTACACTCCTCAGCAGAACGGCGTCGTGGAGCGCAAGAACAGGACTCTTGCTGAGATGGCTCGCACTATGCTTGATGAATACAAAACGCCTCATCGGTTCTAGATTGAGGCAATTTATACTGCTTGCCACATCATCAACAGAGTATATCTTCACAAATTATTCAAGAAGACTGCCTATGAACTCCTCACTAATAAGAAACCCAATGTAAGTTATTTCAAAGTCTTCGGTGCTAAATGTTGGATTAGGGATCCTCATCACAACTCAAAATTTGCACCGAAAGCACATGAAGGTTTTATGCTTGGTTACGGAAAGGACTCGCACACCTACAGAGTCTTCAACAACGTTCTTCACAAGGTTGTTGAAACTGTAGATGTCCGGTTCGATGAAACTAATGGCTCGCAAAGAGAGCACCTACCTACTGTGATAGATGAACCAGCACCTGAGGAAACTATCAAGTTCAAGGCTACTGAGGATGTCATTCCTACTGAAGAATCTGCTGAAGAATTCATTCCAGAACGTGAAGAACGTCGAGCTAATGCACCTGAAGAAAATATTGAATAAAATGGTGCTGAGGAGAATGCTGATCAAATTCCTCAACGACAACCAACTCATCCTTGCATTGCAAAAGAAGTGCAAGTTGAAAAGATCATCAATGACATCAAAGCACCAGGTCCTCTCACATGCTCAAAAGCATTTATCTAACTTTTATGGGCACTATGCTTTTGTCCATATCACAGAGCCCACTAAGGTAGATGAAGCATTTCTGGAGCCTAAGTGGATTCAGGCTATGCAAGAAGAATTACATCAGTTCGAGCTCAACAATGTCTGGGAACTGGTCAAACGTCCAGATCCTCGCAAGCACAATATCATTGGCACAAAGTGGATCTACCGCAACAAGCAAGATGAAAATGGCTTTGTGGTGAGTGATACGTCTCCAACGTATCTATAATTTTTGACTGCTCCATGCTATATTATTTACTGTTTTGAATGTTTATGGGCTTTATTATACACTTTTATATCATTTTTTGGGACGAACCTATTAACCCAGAGCCCAGTGCCAGTTTCTATTTTTACCTTGTTTTAGGGTTTCGAAGAAATGGAAAACCAAATGGAGTCCAATTGACCTGAAACTTCATGAAACTCATTTTTGGAAGGAAAGAAGCCCAGAAGGCTTGGAGTGCACATTAGGGGATCTGCGAGGAGGTCACGAGGCAGGGGGGCGCGCCCACCCCCCCTGGGCGCGCCCTCCACCCTCGTGAGCCCCTCGTGGCCCCCCTGACGTACTTCTTCTGCCTATATATCTCCATATACCCTAAAAACATCTGAGAACACAATAGATCGGGAGTTCCGCCGCCAGAAGCCTTCGTAGCCACCGAAAGCTAATCTAGACCCGTTCCGGCACCCTGCCGGAGGGAGAATCCTTCTCCGATGGCCATCTTCATCATCCCGGTGCTCTCCATGACGAGGAGGGAGTAGTTCTCCCTCGGGGCTGAGGGTATGTACCAGTAGCTATGTGTTTGATCTCTCTCTCTCTCGTGTTCTTGAGGTGATACGACCTTGATGTATCGCGAGCTTTGCTATTATATTTGGATCCTATGATGTTTCTTCCCCCCTCTACTCTCTTGTAATGAATTGAGTTTCCCCTTTGAAGTTATCTTATCGGATTGAGTCTTTATAGATTTGAGAACACTTGATGTATGTCTTGCCGTGGATATCTGTGGTGACAATGGGATATCACGTGATTCACTTGATGTATGTTTTGGTGATCAACTTGCGGGTTCCGCCCATGAACCTATGCATAGGGGTTGGCACACGTTTTCGTCGTGATTCTCTGGTAGAAACTTTGGGCCACTCTTTGAGGTTCTATGTGTTGGTTGAATAGATGAATCTGAGATTGTGTGACGCATATCGTATAATCATACTCACGGATACTTGAGGTGACATTGGAGTATCTAGGTGACATTAGGGTTTTGGTTGATGTGTGTCTTAAGGTGTTATTCTAGTACGAACTCTAGGGCTGTTTGTGACACTTATAGAAATAGCCCAACAGATTGATTGGAAAGGATAACTTTGAGGTGGTTTCGTACCCTACCATAACCTCTTCGTTCGTTCTCCGCTATTAGTGACTTTGGAGTGACTCTTTGTTGCATGTTGAGGGATAGTTATGTGATCCAATAATGATATTATTGTTGAGGGAACTTGCACTAGCGAAAGTATGAACCCTAGGCCTTATTTCCACGCATTGCAATACCGTTTACGCTCACTTTTATCATTAGTTACCTTGCTGTTTTTATAATTTCAGATTACAAATACTATTATCTACTATCCATATTGCACTTGTATCACCATCTCTTCACCGAACTAGTGCACCTATACAATTTACCATTGTATTGGGTGTGTTGGGTACACAAGAGACTCTTTGTTATTTGGTTGCAGGGTTGCTTGAGAGAGACCATCTTCATCCTACGCCTCCTGCGGATTGATAAACCTTAGGTCATCCACTTGAGGGAAATTTGCTACTGTCCTACAAACCTCTGCACTTGTAGGCCCAACAACGTCTACAAGAAGGTTGTGTAGTAGACATCAAGCTCTTTTCTGGCGCCGTTGCCGGGGAGGTTAGCGCTTGAAGGTATATCTTTAGATCTTGCAATCGAGTCTTTTAGTTTCTTGTTTTATCACTAGTTTAGTTTATAAAAGAAAGTTACAAAAAAATGGAATTAAGTTTGTCTCATACGCTTCACCTTTTTAATATCTTTCGTGAGTATGATGGAAAGGATAATTGTGCTCAAGTGCTAGAAGAAGAAATCTATAAAATGTTTGGCACTAAATATTTGAATGATGAGCATGATTGCAATTTTGTTAGTATAAATTCCTTGAATATCCATGATGCTAATGATATGCAAAGCCACAAGCTTGGGGAAGCTATGTTTGATGAAGATGATATTTTTTGTCCCCCAAGTTTTGATGAGAAAATTTATTATGATGAAAGCATGCCTCCTATCTATGATGATTATTGTGATGACACGTATGCTTTAAAGAACAACTATAACAATGAAATTTGTCATCTTGATCTTATTTTGTTGAGTTTGCTCCCACTATTATTCATGAGAAGAGTTTTGCTTGTGTGGAGAGTAGTAAATTTTCTATGCTTGTAGATCATGAAAGAATGCTTTAGGTGCTGATTATATTGTTGAATTCATTCATGATGCTACTGAAAATTATTATGAGGGAGGAATATATGCTTGTAGGAATTGCAATAATATCAAGTTTCCTCTCTATGTGCTTAAAGTTTTGAAGTTATGCATGTTTTCCTTTCCTATGCAAGTTGATTATTGTTTCCATAAGTTGTTTGCTCACAAAATCCCTATGCATAGGAAGAGGGTTAGACTTAAATGTGCTAGTAATATTCTTCATGATGCGCTCTTTATGTTTCAATTCTTATCCTTTATATGAGCATCATTGAAATCATCATGCCTAGCTAGGGGAGTTAAACGATAGCGCTTGTTGGGAGGCAACCCAATTTTATTTTAGTTCATTGCTTTTTGTTCCTGTTTAGTAATAAATAATTCATCTAGCCTCTTTTTATATGTGGTTTTATGCTTTTAATTAGTGTTTGTACCAAGTATAACCTTTGGGGAGACTTTGGGAAAGTCTTGTTGATCTTGCTGTAAAAAACAGAAACTTTAGCGCTCACGAGAATTGCTGCCATTTTTTATTTGAGAGTGATATTTAGTTAATTCTTTTTGTATATGATTAATAGATAAATTCCTCATGTCCAGAAATTTATTTTAGAATTTTATGAGTTCCAGAAGTATACGTTTGATTCAGATTACTACAGACTGTTCTGTTTTTGACAGATTCTGTTTTTCATGTGTTGTTTACTTATTTTGATGAATCTATGGCTAGTAAAATAGTTTATAAACCATAGATAAGTTGTAATTAAGTAGTTTTAACACCAATATAAACAAAGAATGAGTTCATTACAGTACGTTGAAGTGGTGATTTATTTTCTTATACTAACGGAGCTTACGAGTTTTCAGTGGACTATGGAATAAGGAGTGGCAAGAGCCTAAGCTTGGGGATTCCCAAGGCACCCCAAGGTAATATTCAAGGATAGCCAAGAGCCTAAGCTTGGCGATGCCCCAGAAGGCATCCCCTCTTTCGTCTTCGTTCATCGGTAACTTTACTTGGAGCTATATTTTTATTCGCCACATGATATGTGTTTTGCTTGGAGCGTTAATTTATTTTGTTAGGATTTGCTTGCTGTTATTTAGAACAATGTTTTGCATCTTTTATTTCAATAAAAGTGGCATTGATAGCCTTCACTATGCCTATTTTACAAGTCTTCATGTTGCTGTTTGAAAACAGAAAGTTTACCGCTGTTGCAATAATTCCCTAGAAAAGTAAGAATGTGATAAAATGTTGAAACCTTTTGCATATTAAGCTCTGATAAATTTAGTACAGTGGGAATTTTCTTTCATAATTTTTGGAGCAAGGGAAGTATGGATGTTGCTGCATTCTTTACAGACTGTCCTTTTTAGGCAGATTGCTGTTATGTTTGCATTGTTTGCATATGTTTGCTTCTTTAATGATTCTATTTGAGGATAGGACTATTAAATATGCAGAGGCATTAAAACCATTAAGCTACGTGTGAAGGGCGGCCAACCAGCTATGCCACGTGGCGCAAGCTGGTTGGCCGCGGTGAGAAATCTTTTGTAGTTTTTTTAGATGAAGGTGTGGATTATTTTTTTAAATGTATTTTTTAGATGGAGATGAGGACCTCTGATATTTTTTAAATGGTGGGTTATGCAAAGTGGCACTCGCTGGTAGGCTATTGTGGAATTCTTTTTTCTTTTTTAGATGAAGGTGAGGATTAACTTTTTTTTGAGATTTTTCTAGACGAAGGCCAAGACTCTATTTATTTTTTAAATAGAAACGTGTGCACAGATTCCTCTCAAGCCTGTGGCGCCCTAATAATTTTAGTGATTTGCTACAGCAGAGTATGATAAGGTTTTGGCAATGGTTTATACTAACTTATCTCACGAGTCCTTGTTGAGTTTTGTGTGGATGAAGCTTTTGAGATTTAGGAAGACCGTGATATGAGAGTAATTAAGGAGACACAAAAGCTCAAGCTTGGGGATGCCCAAGGCACCCCAAAATAATATTTCAAGAAGTCTCAAGCATCTAAGCTTGGGGATGCCCCGGTTGGCATCCCACCTTTCTTCTTCAACAACTATCGGTTAGTTTTGGTTGATGCTAAGTTTTTGCTTCTTCACATGATGTTTGCCATTCTTAGAATGTCATTTTATTTTCTTTAGTTTTGCTTGCTGTTTGAATAAAATACCAAGATCTGAAATTATTAAATGTTAGAGAGTCTTCACATAGTTGCATAATTATCCGACTACTCATTTATCTTCACTTATATATTTCGGAGTAGTTTGTCGTTTCTCTAGTACTTCACGTATATCTTTTAGAGCATGGTGGTAGTTTTATTTTGAAGAAATAGATGAACTCTCATGCTTCACTTAGATTATTTTGAGAGTCTTAATAGCATGGTAATTTGCTTAAAATCCTAATATGCTAGGCATCCAAGAATAGTAAAAACTTCCATATAGAGTATTGAATACTAAGAGAAGTTTGATGCTTGATGATTGTTTTGAGATATGGGGGTAATAATATCAAAGTCGTGCTAGTTGAGTAGTTGTGAATTTGGGAAATGCTTGTGTTGAAGTTTGCAAGTCCCGTAGCATGCACGTATGGTAAATGTTGTGTAACAAATTTGAAACATGAGGTGTTATTTGATTGTCCTCCTTATGACTGGCGGTCGGGGATGAGCGATGGTCTTTTCCTACCAATCTATCCCCCTAGGAGCATGCGCGTAGTGCCGAGGTTTTTGATGACTTGTAGACTTTTGCAATAAGTATGTGAGTTCTTTATGACTAATGTTGAGTCCATGGATTATAGGCACTCTCACCCTTCCATCCTTGCTAGCCTCTTCGGTACCGTGCATTGCCCTTTCTCACATTGAGAGTTGGCGCAAACTCCACCGGTGCATCCAAACCCCGTGATATGATACGCTCTTTCACACATAAACCTCCTTATATCTTCCTCAAAACAGCCACCATACCTACCTATTATGGCATTTCCATAGCCATTCCGAGATATATTTCCATGCAACTTTCCATCATTCCGTTCATCATGACACATTCATCATTGTCATATCGCTTAGCATGATCATGTAGTTGACATAGTATTTGTGGCAAAGCCACCGTTCATAATTCTTTCATACATGTCACTCTTGGTTCATTGCATATCCCGGTACACCGCCCGAGGCATTCATATAGAGTCATCTTTGTTCTAGTATCGAGTTGTAATCATTGAGTTGTAAATAAATAGAAGTGTGATGATCATCATTATTAGAGCATTGTCCCAAGTGAGGAATAAAAAAAGGCCATAAAAAGAGAAGGCCCAAAAAAAGAGAAAGGCCATAAAAAAGAGAAGGCCCAAAAAAATGAAAATGAGAGAAAAAGAGAGAAGGGACAATGCTACTATCCTTTTACCACACTTGTGCTTCAAACTAGCACCATGATCTTCATAGTAGAGAGTCTCTCATGTTATCACTTTCATATACTAGTGGGAATTTTTCATTATAGAACTTGGCTTGTATATTCCAACAATGGGCCTCCTCAAGTGCCCTAGGCCTTCGTGAGCAAGCAAGTTGGATGCACACCCACTTAGTTTCTTTTGTTGAGCTTTCATACATTTATAGCTCTAGTGCATCCGTTGCGTGGCAATCCCTACTCCTTGCATTAACATCAATCGGTGGGCATCTCCATAGCCCATTGATTAGCCTCGTTGATGTGACACTTTCTCTTTTTTTTGTCTTCTCCACATAACCCCCCTCATTATATTCTATTCCACCTATAGTGCTATGTCCATGGCTCGCGCTCATATATTGCGTGAAAGTTTATAGGTTTGAGATTACTAAAGTATGAAACAATTTCTTGGCTTGTCATCGGGGTTGTGCATGATGAGAGCATTCTTGTGTGACGAAAATGAAACATGACTAAACTATATGATTTTGTAGGGATAAACTTTCTTTGGCCATGTTATTTTGAGAAGACATAATTGCTTAGTTAGTATGCTTGAAGTATTATCATTTTTATGTCAATATGAACTTTTGTCTTGAATCTTTCGGATCTGAATATTCATACCACAATTAAGAAGAATTACATTAAAATTATGCCAAGTAGCACTCCGCATCAAAAATTATGTTTTTATCATTTACCTACTCGAGGACGAGCAGGAATTAAGCTTGGGGATGCTAATACGTCTCCAACGTATCTATAATTTTTTATTGCTCCATGCTATATTATTTACTGTTTTGAATGTTTATGGGCTTTATTATACACTTTTATATCATTTTTTGGGACTAACCTATTAACCCAGAGCCCAGTTCCAGTTTCTGTTTTTACCCTGTTTTAGGGTTTCGAAGAAAAGGAAAACCAAACGGAGTCCAATTGACCTGAAACTTCACGAAACTCATTTTTGGAAGGAAAGAAGCCCAGACAACTTGGAGTGCACGTTGGGGGATCTGCGAGGAGGTCACGAGGCAGGGGGGCGCGCCCTCCACCCTCATGAGCCCCTCGTGGCCCCCCTGACGTACTTCTTCTGCCTATATATCTCCATATACCCTAAAAACATCTGAGAACACAATAGATCGGGAGTTCCGCCGCCAGAAGCCTCCGTAGCCACCGAAAGCTAATCTAGACCCGTTCTGGCACCCTGCCAGAGGGGGAATCCTTCTCCGGTGGCCATCTTCATCATCCCGGTGCTCTCCATGACGAGGAGGGAGTAGTTCTCCCTCAGGGCTGAGGGTATGTACCAGTAGCTATGTGTTTGATCTCTCTCTCTCTCTCATGTTCTTGAGGTGATACGATCTTGACGTATCGCGAGCTTTGCTATTATATTTGGATCCTATGATGTTTCTTCCCCCCTCTACTCTCTTTTAATGAATTGAGTTTCCCCTTTGAAGTTATCTTATCGGATTGAGTCTTTATAGATTTGAGAACACTTGATGTATGTCTTGCCCTGGATATCTGTGGTGACAATGGGATATCACGTGATTCACTTGATGTATGTTTTGGTGATCAACTTGCGGGTTCCGCCCATGAACCTATGCATAGGGGTTGGCACACGTTTTCGTCGTGATTCTCCGGTAGAAACTTTGGGCCACTCTTTGAGGTTCTATGTGTTGGTTGAATAGATGAATCTGAGATTGTGTGACGCATATCGTATAATCATACCCACGGATAGTTGAGGTGACATTGGAGTATCTAGGTGACATTAGGGTTTTGGTTGATGTGTGTCTTAAGGTGTTATTCTAGTACGAACTCTAGGGTTGTTTGTGACACTTATAGGAATAGCCCAACGGGTTGATTGGAAAGGATAACTTTGAGGTGGTTTCGTACCCTACCATAATCTCTTCGTTCGTTCTCCGCTATTAGTGACTTTGGAGTGACTCTTGGTTGCATGTTGAGGGATAGTTATGTGATCCAATTATGATATTATTGTTGAGGGAACTTGCACTAGCGAAAGTATGAACCCTAGGCCTTATTTCCATGCATTGCAATACCGTTTATGCTCACTTTTATCATTAGTTACCTTGCTGTTTTTATAATTTCAGATTACAAATACTATTATCTACTATCCATATTGCACTTGTATCACCATCTCTTCACCGAACTAGTGCACCTATACAATTTACCATTGTATTGGGTGTGTTGGGGACACAAGAGACTCTTTGTTATTTGGTTGCAAGGTTGCTTGAGAGAGACCATCTTCATCCTATGCCCCCTACGGATTGATAAACCTTAGGTCATCCACTTGAGGGAAATTTGCTACTGTCCTACAAACCTCTGCACTTGGAGGCCCAACAACGTCTATAAGAAGAAGGTTGTGTAGTAGACATCAGTGAGGAATAAGGCACGGCTCGTAGCTCAAGGCTACACATAGGTTGAAGGAATTGATTTCGATGAAACTTTTGCACCTGTTGTTAGACTTGAGGCTATTCGCATATTGCTTGCTTATGCTAACCATCATGATATCACTTTATATCAAATGGATGTGAAAAGTGCATTCCTCAATGGTAAGCTTGAGGAAGAAGTATATGTTGCTCAACCCCCAGGTTTTGAAGATCCAAAGAATCCTGACAAAGTCTTCAGACTCAACAAGGCCTTCTTTGGCCTCAAGCAGGCCCCACGGGCGTGGTATGATACCTTGAAGGAATTCTTCATGAAGAAAGGCTTCAAACCCGGTTCACTCGACCCTACTCTTTTCACTAAATCTTATGATGCTGAATTGTTTGTGTGCCAAATATATGTTGATGATATTATCTTTGGTTGTACTGACCAACGTTATAGTGATGAATTTTCCTATATGATGAGTGAAGAATATCAAATGTCTATGATGGGAGAGTTGAAATTCTTCTTAGGTCTTCAAATTCATCAACAACGCAATGGCATATTCATATCTCGGAAGATATTCCTCAAGGATGTACTAAGGAAATTCGGCATGCAAGATTGCAAAGGCGTCAAAATTCCTATGCCCACAAATGGCCATTTGTGCACTGATGAAAATGGTATCGACTTCGATCATAAGGTATACCGCTCCATGATTGGCTCTTTATTGTACTTATGTGCATCTAGGCCAGATATAATGCTTAGTGTTTTCATGTGTGCCCGATTTCAAGCTACACCGAAGGAATCACACCATAAGGTTGTGAAGTATATTCTTCGATATCTAGCTCACACACCAACACTTGGATTATGGTACCCCAAGGGCTCGGCTTTTGATCTCATCAGATATTCTGACTCTGACTATGCTGGTGATCGTGTGGACCGCAAGTCAACATCTGGTACATGTCATTTCCTCAGAGCATCTTTGGTCTGTTGGTCCTCGAAGAAACAGAACTGCGTATCACTATCTACTGCTGAAGCTGAGTACATTGCCGCTGGTTCTTGCTGTGCTCAATTGCTATGGATGAAGCAAACTCTCAAGGACTACGGCGTCAACATGAAGAATGTGCCTCTCTTTTGTGACAATGAGAGTGCCATCAAGATTGCTCACAGCCCAGTTCAGCACTCGAAGACTAAGCACATTCAGATTCGTCATCATTTTCTTCATGATCATGTGTTGAAGGGCGACATTTTATTAAGCATGTGAAGACTGAAGAACAGCTAGCCGATATCTTCACAAAGCCCTTGGATGAGAAGAGATTTAGCAAGTTGCGGTGTGAGCTAAATATCCTAGAATCTTCGAATGTTCTTTGAAAAGGACACTCATCCTAACACTTATGCAAAATTGATGACTTAGATGTACAACACAAGAAGAAACGTTTTTCTTCAATCAATGAAGAATAACACTCTAAGTGTGAAGAAATTAACAAAGAATTGATTCTCAGAACCCTACGATAATTGTATGCGGTGTCTGAAATCATCATTCTTATACGGTGGGTCACGCCACCATCAAAAGTTGAATTTCCTCAGTTGTTCATATTCTTCAACTTTGCATTGTCTTCACTGTTTCCGTCGTTTTTCTTCATTGGCTATATATATGTGAGTTTATGTCCTCTACGGCATTCACTTATTGCTATTTCTTCAAGTTGGTTTTCTGCTAAGTGAATGTGATCGGACCCTTCCCCTCTATGCTATACTCAACCCAATCTGTTCACAAATTCTTCATGTGTGTTCTATTTGAAACTCGTTCAAAATCTTCACTGTGTCCTTGTCAGCTGAAGAAATTGCGAACGGAACTTTAAAACCTATCTTATCTAAATTTTCGGCTTTGCCGCTCAAACCGTTCCGCATCCCATGATACACTTATCCTTTCACCCACGATCGCACACGATCTCCACCTCTCAGTACGTGGGTGACACATGTCAAGCGAATGAGTGAAGGAAATATGCCCTAGAGGCAATAATAAAGTTATTATTTATTTCCTTATAATCATGATAAATGTTTATTATTCATGCTAGAATTGTATTTACCGGAAACATAATACATGTGTGAATACATAGACAAACAGAGTGTCACTAGTATGCCTCTACTTGACTAGCTCGTTAATCAAAGATGGTTATGTTTCCTAACCATGAACAATGAGTTGTTATTTGATTAACGAGGTCACATCATTAGTAGAATGATCTGATTGACATGACCCATTCCATTAGCTTAGCACCCGATCGTTTAGTATGTTGCTATTGCTTTCTTCATGACTTATACATGTTCCTATGACTATGAGATTATGCAACTCCCGTTTACCGAAGGAACACTTTGGGTACTACCAAACGTCACAACGTAACTGGGTGATTATAAAGGAGTACTACAGGTGTCTCCAATGGTCGATGTTGGGTTGGCGTATTTCGAGATTAGGATTTGTCACTCCGATTGTCGGAGAGGTATCTCTGGGCCCTCTCGGTAATACACATCACATAAGCCTTGCAAGCATTACAACTAATATGTTAGTTGTGAGATGATGTATTACGGAACGAGTAAAGAGACTTGCCGGTAACGAGATTGAACTAGGTATTGGATACCGACGATCGAATCTCGGGCAAGTAACATACCGATGACAAAGGGAACAACGTATGTTGTTATGCGGTCTGACCGATAAAGATCTTCGTAGAATATGTAGGAGCCAATATGGGCATCCAGGTCCCGCTATTGGTTATTGACCGGAGACGTGTCTCGGTCATGTCTACATTGTTCTCGAACCCGTAGGGTCCGCACGCTTCAGGTTACGATGACAGTTATATTATGAGTTTATGCATTTTGATGTACCGAAGGTTGTTCGGAGTCCCGGATGTGATCACGGACATGACGAGGAGTCTCGAAATGGTCGAGACATAAAGATTGATATATTGGAAGCCTATGTTTGGACATCGGAAGTGTTCCGGGTGAAATCGGGATTTTACCGGGTTACCGGGAGGTTACCGGAACCCCCCGGAAGCCATATGGGCCATCATGGGCCTTAGTGGAAAGGAGAAAGGGGCAGCCCAAGGGGGCTGCACGCCTCCCCCCTTCCCCTAGTCCTATTAGGACTAGGAGAGGTGGCCGGCCACCCCTCTCCCTCTTTCCCCCTTGGGAATCCTAGTTGGAATAGGATTGGGGGGGGAGTCCTACTCCCGGTAGGAGTAGGACTCCTCCTGCGCCTCTCTCTCTTGGCCGGCGCCCCCTTCCCCCTTGGCTCCTTTATATACGGAGGCAGGGGCACCTCTAAACACACAAGTTGACACAAGTTGATCCACGTGATCGATTCCTTAGCCGTGTGCGGTGCCCCCTGCCACCATATTCCTCGATAATACTGTAGCGGAGTTTAGGCGAAGCCCTGCTGCTGTAGTTCATCAAGATCGTCACCACGCCGTCGTGCTGACGAAACTCTTCCCCGACACTTTGCTGGATCGGAGTCCGGGGATCGTCATCGAGCTGAACGTGTGCTCGAACTCGGAGGTGCCGTAGTTTCGGTGCTTGATCGGTTGGATCGTGAAGACGTACGACTACTTCCTCTACGTCGTGTCATTGCTTCCGCAGTCGGTCTGCGTTGGGTACGTAGACAACACTCTCCTCTCGTTGCTATGCATCACATGATCCTGTGTGCGCGTAGGAAATTTTTTGAAATTACTACGAAACCCAACAGTTAGCAATTGCCGCATTTTATGATTATGAAATTTGGCAGATGGATGTCAAAACTGCATTCCTGAATGGATTTCTGGAAGAAGAGTTGTATATGATGCAACCAGAAGGTTTTGTCGATCCAAAGGAAGCTAACAAAGTGTGCAAGCTCCAGCGATCCATTTATGGACTGGTGCAAGCCTCTCGGAGTTGGAATAAACGTTTTGATAGTGTGATCAAAGCATTTGGTTTTATACAGACTTTCGGAGAAGCCTGTATTTACAAGAAAGTGAGTGGGAGCTCTGTAGCATTTCTGATATTATATGTGGATGACATATTACTCATTGGAAATGATATAGAATTTCTGGATAGCATAAAGGGATACTTGAATAAAAGTTTTTCAATGAAAGACCTCGGTGAAGCTGCTTACATATTAGGCATTAAGATCTATAGAGATAGATCAAGACACTTAATTGGACTTTCACAAAGCACATACCTTGACAAGATTTTGAAGAAATTCAAAATGGATCAAGCAAAGAAAGGATTCTTGCCTGTATTACAAGGTGTGAAATTGAGTAAGACTCAATGCCCGACCACTGCAGAAGATAGAGAGAATATGAAAGATGTTCCCTATGCATCAGCCATAGGCTCTATCATGTATGCAATGCTGTGTACCAGACCTGATGTGTGCCTTGCTATAAGTTTAGCAGGGAGGTACCAAAGTAATCCAGGAGTGGATCACTGGACAGCGGTCAAGAACATCCTGAAATACCTGAAAAGGACTAAGGATATGTTTCTCGTATATGGAGGTGACAAAGAGCTCATCGTAAAAGGTTACGTTGATGCAAGCTTTGACACTGATCCGGACGATTCTAAATCGCAAACCGGATACGTGTTTACATTAAACGGTGGAGCTGTCAGTTGGTGCAGTTCTAAACAAAGCGTCGTAGCGGGATCTACATGTGAAGCGGAATAGATAGCTGCTTAGGAAGCAGCAAATGAAGGAGTCTAGATGAAGGAGTTCATATCCGATCTAGGTGTCATACCTAGTGCATCGGGTCCAATGAAAATCTTTTGTGACAATACTGGTGCAATTGCCTTGGCAAAGGAATCCAGATTTCACAAAAGGACCAAACACATCAAGAGACGCTTCAACTCCATCCGGGATCTAGTCCAGGTGGGAGACATAGAGATTTGCAAGATACATACGGATCTGAATGTTGCAGACCCGTTGACTAAGCCTCTTCCACGAGCAAAACATGATCAGCACCAAGGCTCCATGGGTGTTAGAATCATTACAGTGTAATCTAGATTATTGACTCTAGTGCAAGCGGGAGACTGAAGGAAATATGCCCTAGAGGCAATAATAAAGTTATTATTTATTTCCTTATAATCATGATAAATGTTTATTATTCATGCTAGAATTGTATTTACCGGAAACATAATACATGTGTGAATACATAGACAAACAAAGTGTCACTAGTATGCCTCTACTTGACTAGCTCGTTAATCAAAGATGGTTATGTTTCCTAACCATGAACAATGAGTTGTTATTTGATTAACGAGGTCACATCATTAGCAGAATGATCTGATTGACATGACCTATTTCATTAGCTTAGCACCCGATCGTTTAGTATGTTGCTATTGCTTTCTTCATGACTTATACATGTTCCTATGACTATGAGATTATGCAACTCCCGTTTACCGGAGGAACACTTTGGGTACTACCAAACGTCACAACGTAACTGGGTGATTATAAAGGAGTACTACAGGTGTCTCCAATGGTCGATGTTGGGTTGGCGTATTTCGAGATTAGGATTTGTCACTCCGATTGTCGGAGAGGTATCTCTGGGCCCTCTCGGTAATACACATCACATAAGCCTTGCAAGCATTACAACTAATATGTTAGTTGTGAGATGATGTATTACGAAACGAGTAAAGAGACTTGCCGGTAACGAGATTGAACTAGGTATTGGATACCGACGATCGAATCTCGGGCAAGTAACATACCGATGACAAAGGGAACAACGTATGTTGTTATGCGGTCTGACCGATAAAGATCTTCGTAGAATATGTAGGATCCAATATGGGCATCCAGGTCCCACTATTGGTTATTGACCGAAGACGTGTCTCGGTCATGTCTACATTGTTCTCGAACCCGTAGGGTCCGCACGCTTAAGGTTACGATGACAGTTATATTATGAGTTTATGCATTTTGATGTACCGAAGGTTGTTCGGAGTCCCGGATGTGATCACGGACATGACGAGGAGTCTCGAAATGGTCGAGACATAAAGATTGATATATTGGAAGTCTATGTTTGGACATCGGAAGTGTTCCGGGTGAAATCGGGATTTTACCGGGTTACCGGGAGGTTACCGGAACCCCCCGGGAGCCATATGGGCCATCATGGGCCTTAGTGGAAAGGAGAAAGGGGCAGCCCAAGGGGGCTGCGCGCCTCCCCCCTTCCCCTAGTCCTATTAGGACTAGGAGAGGTGGCCGGCCACCCCTCTCCCTCTTTCCCCCTTGGGAATCCTAGTTGGAATAGGATTGGGGGGGAAGTCCTACTCCCGGTAGGAGTAGGACTCCTCCTGCGCCACCTCCTCCTGGCCGGCGCCTCCTCCCCCCCTTGGCTCCTTTATATACGGAGGCAGGGGCACCTCTAAACACACAAGTTGACACAAGTTGATCCACGTGATCGATTCCTTAGCCGTGTGCGGTGCCCCCTGCCACCATATACCTCGATAATACTGTAGCGGAGTTTAGGCGAAGCCCTGCTGCTGTAGTTCATCAAGATCGTCACCACGCCGTCGTGCTGACGAAACTCTTCCCCGACACTTTGCTGGATCGGAGTCCGGGGATCGTCATCGAGCTGAACGTGTGCTCGAACTCGGAGGTGCCGTAGTTTCGGTGCTTGATCGGTTGGATCGTGAAGACGTACGACTACTTCCTCTACGTCGTGTCATCGCTTCCGCAGTCGGTCTGCGTTGGGTACGTAGACAACACTCTCCTCTCGTTGCTATGCATCACATGATCCTGTGTGCGCGTAGGAAAATTTTTGAAATTACTACGAAACCCAACAGTGGTATCAGAGCCTAGGTTATTAATGTTGATGTTATATGCACGAGTAGAACACAAGTGAGTTGTGGACGATACAAGTCATACTGCCTACCAGCATGTCATATTTTGGTTCGGCGGTATTGTTGGACGAGACGACCCAGACCAACCTTACGCGTACGCTTACGCGAGACCGGTTCCCTCGACGTGCTTTGCACAGAGATGGCTTGCGGGCGACTGTCTCTCCAACTTTAGTTGAACCAAGTATGGCTACGCCCGGTCCTTGTGAAGGTTAAAACGGAGTCTATTTGACAAACTATCGTTGTGGTTTTGATGCGTAGGTGAGATTGGTTCTTACTTAAGCCCGTAGCAGCCACGTAAAACATGCAACAACAAAGTAGAGGACGTCTAACTTGTTTTTGCAGGGCATGTTGTGATGTGATATGGTCAAAGCATGATGCTGAATTTTATTGTATGAGATGATCATGTTTTGTAACCGAGTTATCGGCAACTGGCAGGAGCCATATGGTTGTCGCTTTATTGTATGCAATGCAATCGCGATGTAATGCTTTACTTTATTACTACGGTAGTGATAGTCGTGGAAGCATAAGATTGGCGAGACGACAACGATGCTACGATGGAGATCAAGGTGTCGCGCCGGTGACGATGGTGATCATGACGGTGCTTCGGAGATGGAGATCACAAGCACAAGATGATGATGGCCATATCATATCACTTATATTGATTGCATGTGATGTTTATCTTTTTATGCATCTTATCTTGCTTTGATTGACGGTAGCATTATAAGATGATCTCTCACTAAATTATCAAGAAGTGTTCTCCCTGAGTATGCACCGTTGCGAAAGTTCTTCGTGCTGAGACACCACGTGATGATCGGGTGTGATAGGCTCTACGTTCAAATACAATGGGTGCAAAACAGTTGCGCACGCAGAATACTCAGGTTAAACTTGACGAGCCTAGCATATGCAGATATGGCCTCGGAACACGGAGACCGAAAGGTCGAGCGTGAATCATATAGTAGATATGATCAACATAGTGATGTTCACCATTGAAACTACTCCATCTCACGTGATGATCGGACATGGTTTAGTTGATTTGGATCACGTGATCACTTAGAGGATTAGAGGGATGTCTGTCTAAGTGGGAGTTCTTAAGTAATATGATTAATTGAACTTAAATTTATCATGAACTTAGTCCTGGTAGTATTTTTCAAATTATAGATCAATAGCTCGCGTTGTTGCTTCCCTGTGTTTATTTTGATATGTTCCTAGAGAAAATTGTGTTGAAAGATGTTAGTAGCAATGATGCGGATTGGATCCGTGATCTGAGGATTATCCTCATTGCTGCACAGAAGAATTATGTCCTTGATGCACCGCTAGGTGACAGACCTATTGCAGGAGCAGATGCAAACGTTATGAACAGCTCAATATGATGACTACTTGATAGTTTAAGTGCACCATGCTTAACGGCTTAGAATCGGGACTTCAAAGACGTTTTGAACGTCATGGACCATATGAGATGTTCCAGGAGTTGAAGTTAATATTTCAAGCAAATACCCGAGTTGTGAGATATGAAGTCTCCAACAAGTTCTATAGCTAAAAGATGGAGGAGAATCGCTCAACTAGTGAGCATGTGCTCAGATTGTCTGGGTACTACAATCGCTTGAATCAAGTGGGAGTTAATCTTCCAGATAAGATAGTGATTGACAGAATTCTCTAGTCACCATCACCAAGTTAGTAGAACTTCGTGATGAACTATGACATGCAAGGGATAACGGAAACGATTCCCAAGCTCTTCGTAATGCGGAAATTGACGAAGGTAGAAATCGAGAAAAACATCAAGTGTTGATGGTAGACAAGACCACTAGTTTCAAGAAAAGGGGCAGAAGGAAGAAGGGGAACTTCAAGAAGAACAGCAAGCAAGTTGCTGCTCAAGTGAAGAAGCCCAAGTCTGATCCTAAGCCTGAGACTAAGTGTTTCTACTGCAAAGGGACTGGTCACTGGAAGTGGATCTACCCCAAGTGATTGGCGGATAAGAAGGATGGCAAAGTGAACATAAGTATATTTGATATACATGTTATTGATGTGTACTTTACTAGTGTTTATCGCAAACCCTCAGTATTTGATACTAGTTCAGTTGCTAAGATTAGTAACTCGAAACGGGAGTTGCAGAATAAACATAGACTAGTTAAGGGTGAAGTGACGATGTGTGTTGGAAGTGGTTCCAAGATTGATATGATCATCGTCACACACTCCCTATACTTTCGGGATTAGTGTTGAACCTAAATAAGTGTTATTTGGTGTTTGCGTTGAGCATGAATATGATCTGATCATGTTTATTGTAATACGATTATTCATTTAAGTAAGAGAATAAATTGTTGTTCTGTTTACATGAATAGAACCTTATATGGTTACACACCCAATGAAAATAGTTTGTTGGATCTCGATCGTAGTGATACACATAATCATAATATTGAAACCAAAAGATGCAAAGTTAATAATGATAAGTGCAACTTGTTTGTAGCACTGCCGTTTAGGTCATATTGGTGTAAAGCGCATGAAGAAACTCCATACTGATGGAATTTTGGAATCACTTGATTATGAATCAATTGATGCTTGCGAACTGTGCCTTTTGGGCAAGATGACTAAAACTCCGTTCTCCGGAACAATGGAACGAGCTACTGACTTATTGGAAATAATACATACCGATGTATGCGATCCAATGAGTGCTGATGCTCGTGGCAAGCATCGTTGTTTTCTGACCTTCACAAGATGATTTGAGCAGATATGGGTATATCTACTTGATGAAACATAAGTCTGAAATAGTTGAAAGGTTCAAAGAATTTCAGAGTGAAGTGGAAAAATCATCGTAACAAGAAAATAAAGTTTCTGCGATCTGATCGCGGAGACAAATATTTGAGTTACGAGTTTGGTCTTCAATTAAAACAATGTGGAATAGTTTCACAGCTCACGCCACCTGGAACACCACATCGTTATGGTGTGTCCGAACGTCGTAACCTCACTTTATTTGATATGGTGCGATCTATGATATCTCTTTACCACTATCGTTTTGGGGTTATGCATTAGAGACAGCTGCATTCACGTTTTAAAATAGGGCACCATCTAAATCCGTTGAGACGACACTGTATGAACTATGGTTTAGCAGTAAAACCTAACCTGTTGTTTCTTAAAGTTTGGGGCTGCGATGCTTATGTGAAAAAGTTTCATCCTGATAAGCTCGAACCCAAATCGGAGAAGTGCGTCTTCATACCCAAAGGAAATTGTTGGGTACACCTTCTATCACAGATCCGAAGGCAAGACATTCGTTGCTAAAATGGATCCTTTCCAGAAAAAGAGTTTCTCTCGAAAGAAGTGAGTGGGAGGAGAGTAGAACTTGATGAGGTAATTATACCTTCTCCCTTATTGGAAAGTAGTTCATCACAGAAATCAGTTCCAGTGATTCCTACACCAATAAGTGAGGAAGTTAATGATGATGATCATCAAACTTCAGATCAAGTTACTACCAAACCTCGTAGGTCTTCCAGAGTAAGATCCGCACCAGAGTGGTACGGTAATCATGTTCTGGAAGTCATGTTACTAGACCATGATGAACCTACGAACTATGAAGAAGCGATGGTGAGCCCAGATTCCGCAAAGTGGCTTGAAGCCATGAAATCTGAGATGGGATCCATGTATGAGAACAAAGTATGGACTTTGGTTGACTTACCCGATGATCGGCAAGCAATTGAGAATAAATGGATCTTCAAGAGGAAGACGGACGCTGATAGTAGTGTTACTATCTACAAAGCTAGAATTGTCGCAAAAGGTTTTCGACAAGTTCAAGGTGTTGACTACGATGAGATTTTCTCACTCGTATCTATGCTTAAGTCTGTCCGAATCATGTTAGCAATTGCCGCATTTTATGAAATCTGGCAAATGGATAAACAAAACTGCATTCCTTAATGGATTTATTAAAGAAGAGTTGTATATGATGCAACCAGAAGGTTTTGTCAATCCTAAAGGTACTAACAAAATGTGCAAGCTCCAGCGATCCATCTATGGACTGGTGCAAGCCTCTCAGAGTTGGAATATACGCTTTGATGAGTTGATCAAAGCATATGGTTTTATACAGACTTTTTGAGAAGCCTGTATTTACAATAAAGTGAGTGGGAGCACTACAGCCTTTCTGATTAGTATATGTGAGTGACATATTGTTGATCAGAAATGATGTAGAATTTTTCTGCAAAGCATAAAGGAGTGTTTTAAAGGAGTTCTTTAAAAGAAAAAAACCTCAGTAAAAGCTACTTACATATTAAGCATCAAGATCTATTGAGATAGATCAAGACGCTTGATAAGATTTTCAATGAGTACATACCTTGGCAAGATTTTGAAATAGTTCAAAATGGAACAGTCAAAGAAAGAGTTCTTGCCTGTGTTGCAAAGGTATGAAATTGAGTAAGACTCAAATCCCGACCACAGCAGAAAATAGAAAAAATGAAAAGTCATTCCCTGTGCCTCAGTCATAGGTTCTATAAAGTATGCTATGCTATGTACCAGAACTATTGTATACCTTGCTCAGTATTTGACAAGGGAGTACAATAGTGATCTAGGAGTAGATCACTGGACATTGGTCAAGAATATCCTTAGTGAGGACTAAGGAAATATTTCTCGATTATGGAGGTGATAAAAGAGCCCGACGTAAAAGTTACCTCGGTGCAAGTTTTCACACCAAACCAGATGACTCTAAGTCTCAATCTGGATACATATTGAAAGTGGGAGCAATTAGCTAGAGTAGCACCGTGCAGAGCATTGTAGACATAGAATATTTGCAAAATGCATACGGCTCTGAATGTGACAGACCCGTTGACTAAGATTCTCTCACAAGCAAAACATGATCGCACCTTAGTACTCCTTGGGTGTTAATCACATAGCGATGTGAACTAGATGACTGAATCTAGTAAAACCCTTTGGGTGTAGATCACATATCGATGTGAACTATGGGTGTTAATCACATGGTGATGTGAACTATTGTTGTTAAATCACATGGCGATGTGAACTAGATTATTGACTCTAGTGCAAGTGGGAGACTGAAGGAAATATGCCCTAGAGGCAATAATAAAGTTATTATTTATTTCCTTATAATCATGATAAATGTTTATTATTCATGCTAGAATTGTATTTACCGGAAACATAATACATGTGTGAATACATAGACAAACAGAGTGTCACTAGTATGCCTCTACTTGACTAGCTCGTTAATCAAAGATGGTTATGTTTCCTAACCATGAACAATGAGTTGTTATTTGATTAACGAGGTCACATCATTAGTAGAATGATCTGATTGACATGACCCATTCCATTAGCTTAGCACCCGATCGTTTAGTATGTTGCTATTGCTTTCTTCATGGCTTATACATGTTCCTATGACTATGAGATTATGCAACTCCCGTTTACCGGAGGAACACTTTGGGTACTACCAAACGTCACAACGTAACTGGGTGATTATAAAGGAGTACTACAGGTGTCTCCAATGGTCGATGTTGGGTTGGCGTATTTCGAGATTAGGATTTGTCACTCCGATTGTCGGAGAGGTATCTCTGGGCCCTCTCGGTAATACACATCACATAAGCCTTGCAAGCATTACAACTAATATGTTAGTTGTGAGATGATGTATTACGGAGCGAGTAAAGAGACTTGCCGGTAACGAGATTGAACTAGGTATTGGATACCGACGATCGAATCTCGGGCAAGTAACATACCGATGACAAAGGGAACAACGTATGTTGTTATGCGGTCTGACCGATAAAGATCTTCGTAGAATATGTAGGAGCCAATATGGGCATCCAGGTCCCGCTATTGGTTATTGACCGGAGACGTGTCTCGGTCATGTCTACATTGTTCTCGAACCCATAGGGTCCGCACGCTTAAGGTTACGATGACAGTTATATTATGAGTTTATGCATTTTGATGTACCGAAGGTTGTTCGGAGTCCCGGATGTGATCACGGACATGACGAGGAGTCTCGAAATGGTCGAGACATAAAGATTGATATATTGGAAGTCTATGTTTGGACATCGGAAGTGTTCCGGGTGAAATCGGGATTTTACCGGGTTACCGGGAGGTTACCGGAACCCCCCGGGAGCCATATGGGCCATCATGGGCCTTAGTGGAAAGGAGAAAGGGGCAGCCCAAGGGGGCTGCGCGCCTCCCCCCTTCCCCTAGTCCTATTAGGACTAGGAGAGGTGGCCGGCCACCCCTCTCCCTCTTTCCCCCTTGGGAATCCTAGTTGGAATAGGATTGGGGGGGGAAGTCCTACTCCCGGTAGGAGTAGGACTCCTCCTGCGCCACCTCCTCCTGGCCAGCGCCTCCTCCCCCCCTTGGCTCCTTTATATACGGAGGCAGGGGCACCTCTAAACACACAAGTTGACACAAGTTGATCCACGTGATCGATTCCTTAGCCGTGTGCGGTGCCCCCTGCCACCATATACCTCGATAATACTGTAGCGGAGTTTAGGCGAAGCCCTGCTGCTGTAGTTCATCAAGATCGTCACCACGCCGTCATGCTGACGAAACTCTTCCCCGACACTTTGCTGGATCGGAGTCCGGGGATCGTCATCGAGCTGAACGTGTGCTCGAACTCGGAGGTGCCGTAGTTTCGGTGCTTGATCGGTTGGATCGTGAAGACGTACGGCTACTTCCTCTACGTCGTGTCATCGCTTCCGCAGTCGGTCTGTGTTGGGTACGTAGACAACACTCTCCTCTCGTTGCTATGCATCACATGATCCTGTGTGCGCGTAGGAAATTTTTTGAAATTACTACGAAACCCAACAATGAGAAGGGTCAGGGGCATGTTCGTCCAATTTCTTCGGGCGAACAGTTTTTCATCATGGCTATAAATACCCCTCTTCCCCTTCCTCACTTACTTTACTCCGCTCGACCTCTCTCCAGCTCGAGATTCTCAAACCCTAGCGCCGCCGCTACTTCATCGTCGCCGGTGAGGAAGAGCTTCACTGCCTCGACCTCGTCACCACCGTACTCGCGCTGGCCGCGGAAATCTTCACTCCGCCGCCGCCGTAGCCGTCTTCCTCCGCCGAGTTAGGGCGTGGAAGATCTACACAGACGAACTTCACCTCTCCACCTCACTGTTCGTCGTGTTCTTCATCCAGGGTAATTAAAAGTTACTTTTACTACCCTCGTTGATTCGAATGATTATCTACAAAATCTTCAAAGGTGTTTTTCTTCATATCTTCACACACTAAAACACCTCTCATATCATCTGTTCTTGATTCGTTTCTCTAAGCTATGTTTTTCTTCAAGGTTCCTCAAATGTGTGGATTTTTGATCTACACATCTCTGGAACCTAAGACAAAGAACGCTTAGTGAAATTCTTCAAGACTCATCTGGTCAAATTCCTCAAACTTGTTCCTTATAAAACCTTCTGAGAACGCATATGACCTCTCCAAATTCCTCGCAACTATACTCTGTTCACAGGTACTCATGTCAGTTGCTGAATCACTAGGTTCTCATCAACTTAACTCATTTGCAGCGTTCCTTGAAGAAAAGTTGCATACTTCTTCAGAAAATTCAATTGTTCAAATTCCTCAACTGAAGAAAATGGCTGACGGTAAGAAGCCACAGAAAGGAGGAAAGAGGGCTGAGGTCAACATAGCTTTTGAAATCCCTGATGACATATACAATGATTACTGCACTCTGATGAGGCCAAGTTTGGAAAAGAGGACAAAATCAGCGCAAGGTGCGCATACAGAGGATAGAAAGGAGATGGGCAAGAGAGTGGAGGGAGTACTGGTATGTTACTCCCAAGTACATGAAGAAATTCGCACTCAATCCTCCATGACCAAGACCTCCATTGGCACCTGGCCAAGAAGCGGATCCCACCAGCCTCAAGCGCGGTGAGGACTATCCTGATGAATGGGCCAAGCGCCAAGCCAAGTTGGCTAAGCAAGCCAGAGAAGCAGTGAGGAAATTCAATGAAGACTCTGCTGCTACTGCTGCCTCTGCTGAGGCCTCTGCTGTCAAGCTGAAGAAGGCTATGTCAAAGAAGCATGCGCGCAAGCCAAGTGCTTCACCAACAGTGCCCTCAAGGCCAAGTTCCCCAGCAATGCCCTCACGGCCAGAATCCTTAAAGCCCTCACGGCCAATTCCTCATGCTGCTCCTGCTCCTCAAAAGTCCTCAGCTCCTCCGCCAAAGTCTTTGGCCGCTCCGACAAAGTCCTCTGCACCTGTGCATCTCACCACGTGTCAAAGGACCACGGGCGTCTCAATTGCCTCAGGGGCTTCAGCTAGTTCCTTAGTTGCACCAAATTCCTCAACGGGACCCTCTCTACTGAAGACAAAGGTTACTGCTGGACGAGGTCCTCGCCCTCGTCCTCAGAAGAAGCAGGTCGCCTTCCAAGTGTCGTCTGAAGAAGACGAAGCTGATGATGATGAACTTGCTGAAATCATCAGAGATAGGCAAGTCAGGGCCACTAGAGCCAAGGGAACAGATGTGCCACTGCTTTTGGATCCCAAGTTGATCCTCGAATACATTGATGTTTGGCATAGGGACCCCAACACTCCCATGCCTGATTTTAAGCTGACTCCTGGCCAAAGTCACATGCTGACCCACTTCATTCAAGAAGAAAAATGGAAATTTGAGAAGGCCAGGCAGATCAAGAAAGCGCAGTACAAGAAGGAGCGCTATCTGAAGAAAAATGTTGTCTCTATGACAACTGAAGAACTTGTCGCTATTCAAACTGAGATCAAGAAACTCAGTGATGAATTTGACGCATACCGCGTTGATTGGCTTGGAGCCAAGGTTCGTTTTGTAAGACTTGCTGATAACTTCACTTCCAATGTTGCTGCCCCAACGCAACAGGAAATTCCTCAGGCTGAAGCATTTGCTCAGCCGACTGAAGAACATGCCAGCACCGCTGATGAAGAAAATGTGAGTTCCAGGACTGATGACTGCATTCCAGCCGCTGAAGAAATTGCCAGGGCATCCACTAGTGGTGTGCCTGAAGAAACTGAAGAAATCAGGGCAACTGCATCAGTTGTGCTTGAAGAAAATCAACCAGATTCCTCTTCTCCTCCTGCGCCAACATCAACTCCGATCCTTCCATCTGCATCAGATGTGAAAAAGACCAAGGCTGCAGAGCGTGCAGCAGTGAAGAACAGGAAAGCATCAGCTACTTTAGATTCTTCAGCTCCGAAGAAGATGAAGCCTTTGACCAGTTCATTTGCTAATCCCATTGATGTTGTTCCGGTCTCAACCATGCCATCAAATGACCTTATTCCTTTTGGTGAAGAATATGAGATCCCTAGCGGATCTGATGAAGAAAATCATTCTGCTGCTTCGTCAGAGCAGATTGATGAAGAAATTGAAGTGGATACGATCCCTTCAACACCTGTTATGTCCTCGCATATGCCTCAGTTCACAGCTGAAGAGGCTGGCGTTGAAGAAATGGAAGGTGAAGATGTGGACGTTGGCTGCTCCACACCAGTGATGAGTGATGAATTCTGGGATAGTCAGCATCCAAACTCTCCAATGTTCACATCGTTGCAGTAAATACCTCAGTGCCCTGCACAAACTGTTCAAATGGGCTCTGAAGAAACTCACCCCACTTCATCTGTACGTGAGAAAATTCCAGCCACTAGTGCTGAAGAAACTGCTGCTGCTGAACATCTGAAGACACGGACTGCCACTGAAGAGGAACCAGAAATTCCTCAGCCTGAAGAACCTGAGATTGCGATTCCTGAGGTCGTGATGCAACTCACTAACACTCCTCTGCCCAAGCCAAAGGATCCATTCTCACGCAAACAAAAGTTCAAGGCTGATGATTTCTTCAGCGAGCACGTATTCTTTGAAGACTACAACCCATATGATTCTGCTCGTATAAGGAAGAGGCATTTCTGGACTGCTACTCAAGCAAATTTCTATTCCTTGGTGTTGTTCAACAAATAGAAAATCTTCTACCATGAGCACATTCCTCACGTGGATATGGAATCTCTGTCGTGTTTCGTGACAGTCCTTAGTGTTCTTCACGACTCTAGATTGTTAAACTTTTGTTCTGACATCTGTGATTGGAATGAAGAACTGATTCTTCAATTTTATGCGATGTTGCACATCACAGGAGATTCTGAAGATGTGAATTCATGGGTGCTGGATTGGATGTCTGAGAACACTCACTACACAGCACCAGCTACTGAATTGCTTCGTGCCTTATCACTCAGTCCTCCCCTTGAAGAAGCTCGTTGCATCTACAATGAACCTAAGCTTACAAATCACTACATGCAGGTTCTGATGAAACCTTTGAAGCCAGGTCAGGCCCCACGAACCAAATTCCTCGTGAAGGAATTACTTTATGTGCCCAGAACTGTCTATCGTATTCTTACGAGGACAATGAGTCCTATCAAAGGCCACGACTCATCTAATGAGGAAATTGTTGGCATCATGAAGAATCTGATATTCAATATCATTCATGGCATTCGTGTCAATTATCACGATTTCTTCATGAGGACTCTGGCAAATGTTGCACTGTCTCGGTTTGAGCTGAAGCCTTATGCACCTTGGATTATGAGATTCCTCAGGACAAGGTCTTCACTCAACTACAAAGCTGATTTTAAGAATCACCTCAGCTACTTGCCCCCGATTGAAGTCCTCAAGCAGACCTATTCCTCAGTTGATGAAAAGGGCAACGCACCAGCTGTTATAGATGAAGGCATTCGTCCATTGGATGGACAGTTTCACAAAGCTGCCTCTTATTCTACGAATGATGACTCTGCCACACATGACTCTGCCAATGCACCCAAGTCTACTCCTCAAGCCACTGTTCCTCGTGTGATGATTGATCATGAGCTTCTGCTTAGTCTTCACCAGAAGGTGGATCGAAATCATAAATGGGTTAAGCATCAGTTTGGTTCATTTCTTCACAACATGACTGCTACACACAATGCAGTGAAGAAAAGCCATTACTACCTCCATGAAGTCTTCGGTCGCACCTGGGCAATACTGTCACATCTGTATGGTGAAGAAGATCTGAAGAAAATGGGTCTCAAGGAAGATTTTGACTGGTATGCACCTCCACCGAAGAAATTCAAGAAGGTCAAGGTTCCTTCCTTGGTGGCCAGCTCATATTCTTCATCGTGCGACACTGATGAGAATGAAGACTTGGACGACACTGCGGCAGGCCCTACTACGATAAACGACCCCAACAACGTTGGCGCTCCTTCATCAACTTGATATTCTTCAGGGGCGTTAGTCCTCATATTTGATCCTTTTGGTCATTTGATGACAAATGGGAAGAATTTTGAGTTAGTCTTCAAGTGGGTCTTTCTATATGGGCATTTTTTTTAAGTTACAACTCTCGTTCTTCTGAGACTTTATTGGATCGAGTTGTAAACTTAAACCCGATGGTGCTCTGATACTTTTGATATGTTTTTCTGCATGCTTATTCCTCATATATGATAATGCACGCATGCTGAATTACATCAGTCACCATATTTCATCATGCATTTCAAATTCTTCACTGTTATATGTCAAATGCGTGTATGAATTACAAGATATAGGGGGAGATCTCCATGATTCAACTCTTCAAGTGTGCATTACTTCAAAAGCAAATTCCTCACTATGCACATCTTCAAGGGGAGTTCTTCTATATCTTGCAATCAAATTCCTCAATATTAGTATTTATACTTCATATGTTTATCCCCGTTGAAAACTTAACCTATATTGTCATCAATCACCAAAAAGGGGGAGATTGTAAGTGCATCTAGTGCCCCTTAGTGATTTTGGTGTATTGAAGACTTATAGGTTAAGGGACTAATGCGTTTGTGAGTGTACACAGGTCTATAAGTCTATGAGGAGTTTGATATTTACAGAGAAAGTCGACCCCTAAAAATGAAGTTCTTTGACTGAAGACTTTGGATTTCTGAAGACTTTGAAAGTGAAGAAATTGGTGTGACCTTGAAGACTTGGTATTCATTGGAGGAACATGAAGCGTGAAGACTTTTGTTTTCGTAGTTTCATTTTCTCTTTCTTGAGTCATAGGAAACACCGTACTGTTAAAGGGAGTCGAGGAAATACTAAGGAAAAATTTCCATGTGATGCTCAACTCAAAATCCTATACCTACCAATCCCTTCGAGTGAAGCCATTGGAAATCTCATACAGTCCAGTCATATTCTTCAGTGACAGAGACGAAGTTCTTTTGGTCTCTGAGGAATTTGTTCTGACTTAGGAGTTAGGAATTCGCCAGTGCGGATTACCTACACAGTGAGGAACATGATAGCCCTAAGGATTTTGCTACTCAAAATTCCGACCATTGCTGTGCTATGCGCTAGCTGTCCCAAAATATCTATCCACCTAACGGTCATATCACTGAAGGGCATTTATGTCTTATCATGTCGGCTTCTCCCTAGGCTATAAATAGCCGCCCCCTACAACCACTAGCTGGTTGGCTGCTCCGAGAGAAACTGACACGTGTCATTTGAGAGCAACCCATCCTCCGAGGACTTTGAGCGAAAATCATCAAGTGAGGAAAAACACAAGTGATTGAGCATCACTGAAGAGATTGATCCTGCGTGGATCCGACGCTTGTTACCTTTGAAGACTGTGCTTCTTCCAGACGGTTAGGCGTCATGGTCTAGAGCATCCAAGAGGAATTGTGGATCGCCGAGTGACCAAGTTTGTGAAGGTTCGGAAGTCACCTGAAGACTTACCACGAGTGATTGGACAAGGTCTGTGTGACCTTAGTTCAAGGAGAATACGGTGAAACTTGGTGTCCTGAGCTGCGTGTTCAGGACTGGGTGTCCGGGACTGTGTGTCCTCGAGTTTAAATACTCAGCCGCTCCAACCAGACGTACAACTGAGACAGCAGTTGGAACTGGTCTACCAAATCATTGTCTTCACCAAGCTTACTGGTTCTATTCTCTCAACTCTTCCTTTTCCTCATAACTGTGTTGTGTGTTTGTTCATATCTGTGTTTGAAGACTTTGACTGAAGACTTTCTCAATTTCCTCAGTTTAATTTATTCAGTCTGTCTGTCTTCATCCTGTGTTATCATGTGCTTACGCTTCCTGTACTCTGTGCCTGTCTTCATTTCATCATGATGACTATGCTTGTGTTCTGGTATGTTTACTTTTGAGTACTTATTCCGCTGCTAGTGGTTCTTCGCTAAGGAATTTCCTCACCGGCTAATTCCTCAGTGAAGAATTTCATAAAAATCGCCTATTCACCCTCCTCTAGTCGATATAACACACTTTCATGTATCGGTCATGTCTACATAGTTCTCGAACTCGTAGGGTCCGCACGCTTAAAGTTCGATGACGATGTTGTATTATATGAGTTATGTGATTTGGTGACCGAATCTTGTTCGGAGTCTCGGATGAGATCACAGACATGACAAGGAGTCTCGAAATGGTCGAGAGGTAAAGATTGATGTATAGGACGATAGTATTCGGACACCGGAAGTGTTCCAGACGGTACCATGTACATATCGGGTCACCGGAAGGGGTTCCGGGCACCCCTGGCAAAAGATATGGGCCTAATGGGCCAAGAGGGGAAACGCACCAGCCACCAGGGACTGGTGCGCCCCCCATATGGGGCGAACCAGAGGAGAAGGAAAGAGAGGGAGGAGGGAAGGAAGGGGGAGGCCCCTTCCCCTCTTTCCTTCCCCCTCCGGCAGATAAGGAAAGGTGGGCGCCGGCCATAGGAAGGCCCCAAGTAGGATTCCGCCTACTTGGGCGCCTCCTTGGCTGCCTCCCCTCTCCCTCCCAC
>NC_041390.1:609488191-609488918 GCF_002162155.2 Triticum dicoccoides
CCACTCCTTAATTCTCTGACATAAAATGATAGCTTTTATGCAACCAGTAACCCAATAAATTATGTTACTATATTTTACATGGTTGATTACCATGTGTGATTGGAGCAGACAAGTAATAAAGCAAAACTGTGGTGAGATGATGAACCATCACAAGCATACGGTAACCAAATTAATATTTTACTACATTTTCCATGGATGATTACTATATGTAATCAGGAGGACGCATATAATAAAAAAGTTGTGGCGGAGCGGTGAACCATTGCTGCAGCCAGTAACCGAATTAATTCAGTTACTATATCCAACATGGCTGATTACTAGTAGGTGGAAGAAAAATTGGAGGCCAAGGCACTAACCACGCGCATGTTTTCTGGTTGGTTGCACGCTGTTAGGCCGGAGCGTAGAATAAGCGTATTGCGCTCAGGCTCACTTTAGCACACCTATATATATATATATATATATATATATATATATATATATATATATATATATATATATATATATATATATGTGTGTGTGTGTGTGTGTGTGTGTGTGTGTGTGTGTGTGTACAAGGGTGCGACCGGTATCTTATTTCCTAAGATACACGTACATACAGAGGAAGACAGATACTACAGGTACTGCATACAGAACCCAGACCTATGTACATGCACACATGTTCAACACCCTCCCCCCTAAGTCGAAGCGTCGTCGGTGACGCAAAGACTGGACCGAAAGCCCTCGAAAGTCG
>NC_041390.1:609489003-609490067 GCF_002162155.2 Triticum dicoccoides
TGTGTGTGTGTGTGTGTGTGTGTGTGTGTGTGTTGTGTGTGTGTGGGGGGGAGGGGCGCCCCTAGCACACCCCAGACAATTGTTAGCCGTGTGCGGCGTCCTCCTTCACCGTTTACTCCCACAGTCATATCTTCGTAGTGCTTAGGCGAAGTCCTGCGAGGATCACATTACCATCATCGTCACCACGCCGTCGTGCTGACGGAACTCATCTACTACCTTGACAACTTGCTGGATCAAGAAGGCGAGGGACGTCACCGAGTTGAACGTGTGTAGAACTCGGAGGTGCCGTGCGTTCGGTACTCGATCGGTGGATTGCGAAGAAAGTTCGACTACATCAACTGCGTTGAGAAACACTTTCACTTACGGTCTACGAGGGTATGTAGACACACTCTCCCCCTCATTATTATGCATCTCCATGAATAGATCATTGCGTGTGCGTATAATTTTTTTTATTTTCCATGCAACGTTTCCTAACAAAAACAATGATGGTGGCGGACGTGATACGTGGCCACTGCATGTACGCACGTATCTTTATTTGGCTTTGCCCACACATAATCATATTAAAGTGGATATGTGATGCAGACCTAGAACTATGCTCCCGCATATGTTGCGCATATCATACTTGTGGTGATGACTCCAGAACCCTTGACAACACCTTACTACTCAAGCACTGCCCAATTTAGTTTAGTATCTTTTTTATTTCTTGTTTTTACCTTTCTGTTTGTAGCTTAGATAAGAAGCTCTCATTATTTGTTTTCCCAGCAACAAATAGAACTAAACTATTTCTAAACTCTTGTTTGGGTATGTACGAAACTGTGTAGGTAACAACGTAGTTACGGGGCTGATAATGTCATCCTTTTCGCTCATTGTGGGTTCGAAACTTTACTTATCACGAAATTGCTACAACACCATGTGCATTTGAAGGACATCAGGCGGTTGGGCGGAAGGCCGGACCGGAGCGGTCGCGTCCATCTCGATATGGACAACCTCCTTGTCCGCGGCTTCCTTCGCTGCAGTTTCTGCTCGCACAGTTTCCTTCGCCGCTCCTTCCGGCAATGTTCTAC
>NC_041390.1:609490356-609550041 GCF_002162155.2 Triticum dicoccoides
ACAGAATCCGCCAAGGCATCGCCCATGTCGGCGATGGGGGACTACTCGACGATAAAATTTATGACGCCGAACGAGGAAGGGAGCAAGGGTGGAGGATGACGATGGCTGGATGCTGCACATCCATTCCAATGTTTTGGTAAACCTGTGAATCAAAGGTCTATGCTTACAAAATTCCAATGTTTTCTAATCCGTTGGTTTGCGCATCCATTCCGAACAAATTCATGGGTTATTCCTATTCTTACATTTTTTAGGATCATGCAAACCAAAGGGGCCCTTAAGATGCACCAACCTACAAGTAAGAGCATCTGCAACAACTTGTATGTAACTGTGTTGGTAAATTTATCCATATCATCAATGAACAAGTTATCATACAACATTTTCAATAGGTTGTACTAAAGTACCCAGGGTTTATGAGTGAGAATCTATATTCCTATCTGTAAACTGTTCAAACGGAAGAAAAGTTCAACCTACCGTTGCTTTCTCGCAACGTGTTTTATAAGATACTAGCATATATGCCCGTGCGTTGCAACGGGGGATAAAATAGTATGCATTTAAATTTAGTGAGAATTATATGTGCAACCAAAACCCTGTGTGCACACGAAAAAGGAACATTTAGCTTCTGGGTTTCGCCGCATGTGAAGGAATCAATCCGCAATTTTTTCATTCATTGATTGAGTCGTACGGCAGAGAAGGTCCATGAGTTCTTCAATCTACTCTTCCTTCAATCCTTTCAATCGAGGGGATTTTAAGGTATGAAGTTTCTGAATATTCAAGGAAACATGAACAATTTTTTTAAACCCTGAACAGTTTTAAAAAAATTATGTACACTTTCAAAAAACGCGAACAAAATCTGAAAGGAAACATCTTTTAAAATTCGCAAACATTTTCTGAAAAACACCATCTTTTTTATAAAAACATGAACATTATTTGAATTTGTGAATATATTTTTTAACGGGAACATGTGTTGAGAAATCATAAGATTTTTAGAAAATGTGTATCTTTTATACAGAACATTACCTTTTTTTAAAACACCAGTTTTTTTAATAAAAAGTGAACATTATTTGAATTTATGAACATTTTTTAAAAATGGGAACATATGTTGAAAATTCATAAGATTTTTAGAAAATGTGTATCTTTTCCACTTGAACTAATCCGTCCTCTTGCTCAACACCAACCACTTCAGCGTTGAACTTGGCAACATGAGCGGCACGCATACTAGCGTTAAGAAAAGTTTAACATTTTGAGTGGAGAAACGACAATCCATGGCTCAACGCCTCGACGGCATCGTCTGCGACACTGAGATTTTGTTAGCTCAAAGCCATATTATTTGGCGTGTAATCTCTTCTACTTAGCGAGTGCGGTGAGCATGCGCTATGGCCTGGGTGTTTCATGTAGCTGACTGCACAAATGGATGCATGCAGATGAACAAGCTGCTTGTGACATCCAAAGACGTGGGTTCCCTTTGCGATGGCGTCCAATTCAATTTCAAGCCGTTGAACTACAACCGTGCAGGTGCAGCAATATGGAAGAGCCGCGACATAGCAATATGGAAGCTGAAATTCAAAGGTTTTTCTTACACAGTATGCGTAGAGTTGGTGTGATTAAGCTCCAACGCCAAAATGTCTGGTGCTCAACAAAATGGTCAGCTTTGGTTGAAACTTCGAACTTGGATTATTCCTTGCTGAACTTTCAAAAGAGGGTCAATTTTGTTGTTTCTCACCCAAGCGAGAACCATGCTTACGACTCGAACGGAACCCATCGTTTTCTTAGCTGGGAAAACTCGAAGCAGTGACGAGGGTGAGAGGACCCAACAAAATGGTTTATCATGTAACTGTACAAAGCATGTGGGTTTGATCGCTTGAAGCTCCGCTTTGGCTGCGGAAAAGGGAAAACATGTCTTGATTGCTGGAGACATGTTGTGCGGTTACTGCGGGTGGGAAGGGGCAGCCGCGTGGGTCGCGTGGCCCTTATTTTTGACAGTTCAGCAAAGAATAATCGTAGTTTGAAGTGTCAACTAAATCTGACAATTTTCCTGAGCGCCGGCCATTTTGGTGTCGAACTTATCCACACCAACCCCACGCATGCTGTGTAAGAAAAACCCTCGAATTTTAGCGGGGGAATGAAGATCCGTGGTTCATCTCCATCGGTTCCAACGTGCAAGAGCATCTACAGCCGGACATCTTAAACCCGCCTCATAGCGTCAGGGCGGGCCTCCCGATCACTGACAGGTCATGTTTTCTCGACCCAGACGGACGCCTCAAACGGGCCTCAAACTCCTGGGCTGACCAGCACCCTCATATTGAGCCAAATATGGGGCGGATATGGGCACGCCTGCCACATCGATCTGACGGCGGGGTCCCACGCGGAAACGCCCTCAAACCCGCCGGTCTGAAACTCGTCTCCTCCGTCGGACCGGTGGCGAGGCGTGGTGCAGCTCCGCGTAGTGCATTGACCGGCTATTTAGGTCGAACGGTGGCACCGAAACCCTATCATCCATTCACATTTTTCTCCTCATGTCCGCCGCCGCCACTTTCCGCTCCACCCGTCCGATTAGTAGCCATGCCCCCACGTAGGAGCGAGCCCTTTCTGACGCTGGAGTGTCGGCTCAAGCTCCTTGAGTAGATCCAGGCCAGGCGCGAAGCCTGGATCGCCGCGGGGCTACCTCCGGATGCAGTGGAAGCGGAGGAGGAGGTGGAGGAGGAGGACTTTGAGAAGGAGCGGGATGAGCCAAAGGAGGAAAATGTGGGGAACACTGGCGAGGGGGGTCTACAGGCGGAGCAGGAGCCATCCTCGATTCCCTCCGGTCGGAGTCGGCTACGAAGGCAAGACGCCGTCGCGGGCAGGAGATGGAGGCGCAAAAGGACGCGGAGGAGGCGGAGATGTTCGCCTACATGGATGAGGTCGAGCAGGAGGAGGATGAGCCAGAGCCCTCCTACCAGCCCGTCCAGTCGGTGCCCTCGTTGTGGACATCTCCGACAACGAAGAGTAGTTAGGGTAGTACGTAGATGTAGTACGTAGGATTCCTTTTGCATGTTTTGTATGGATTTAGAGGATGAAATATGTGAGAGGCGGATACAAAGGAATTAATTTGAGGCGTCTCCGATCAGTATCCGTGGGTGTTTGAGCGGTCGGAATTGCAAAGCCTGGCAGTAGATGCTCTAAGCTCAACACCAACGGCATATTCTTTGGTACGTGTGGATCGTCTCACCAATTAGAAGCTTGTAAACTGGGCCGTGAATCGCGGCTCTTCCACCGTTGTAGGTGAACGGCTTGAATTGGAGGCCATCCCAATGGGAACCCACGTCTTTGCATGTCACCAGCACCCTGTTCATCCGCCCGCATGCATGCATGCATTTGTGCAGTCGAAGTGTCGAACACATGAAACACTTGGCAGGCCATAGCCCACGCTCACCGCACTTGCTAAATAGAAGAGGTTAAATGTCAAATAATATGGCTTCAAGCTCACAAATTGCAATGCTGGAGACGATGCCGTTGAGCACGATTGTCATTTCCCCAGTCAAAATGGTAAAATTTTCATAACGCAATTATGCGTGGGACTCATGTTGCCAAGTTCAACTAAAGTGGTTGATGCCGAGGAAAATGATCATATTTAGTTAAAGTGGATAAAAGTGGATAAGGTTGCATAGCGTCACCACAAGAACAATTCTTATTTCTGTGGGGGTTTTCTTTTGAAAAAGAAGTTAAAGTGGGACTGTTTTTTGTTGAACTTTCAATAGAGAGTTATTTTCTCAATTCCCATTTGACTTGCGAAGAACCAGCCGCATGGGTAGCATGGGCGGGGTCCTATTGCCAGGGACCGGCGAGCATGACGGCGAGACTCTATAAGAGTATGGTTAATAGTATAGCTAGTTGCCGAAATTGCATAGGAGCACACGTCGGTGTCAAAACCGGTGAATCTCGGGTAGGGGTTCTGAACTGTGCGTCTAAAGCGGATGGTAACAGGAGGCAGGGGACACGAAGTTTTACCCAGGTTCGGGCCCTCTTGATGGAGGTAAAACCCTACGTCTTGCTTGATTTATTCTTGATGATATGAGTATTACAAGAGTTAATCTACCACGAGATCGGAAAGGCTAAACCCTAGAAGCTAGCATATGCTATGATTGTCTGTATATATCTATCGACTAGCTTGGCCTCGGTTTATATAATGCACCAGAGGCCTAGGATAACAAGAGTCCTAGCCGAATGCGCCGGTGGGGAGGAGTCCTTGTCTTGATCACCAAGTCTTGTAGAATCCTCCATGTATGCGGCAATTGTCCGAACTGGCCCATGAGTATACGGCCATGGGGGTCCTCGGTCCAATCCAACAGATCGGGAGATGACGTGGTGAGTACCCCCTAGTCCACGACACCGTCAGTAGCCCCCTGAACCGGTCTTCAAGTTAGAGACGCTCCTCGATTCTTCTGAACTATTCTTCATCTTCGGTTGTCGGTCTTGAAAACTGGTTCAACAAATCTTCTCATCTTCGATCTTGAGGATCGCCGACATGCATTCGACAAGTTTATACGTCGGGTATCCGAGGAGCCCCTTTAAGTTTCCGCCCTTTATCAATGTCTTGTTATTTTTATGCCACACCTCGGGTTTGAAGTTGTTCCCGGGAGGCAGTGTCCTCTTGCGTCCGAGCTCTAACGCCGGATAGCATTCGAGGCATCTTTTGCAGCCGAGCACTAATGTCGGACTGCTTCCGAGCTCCAACGCCGAAATGTATCCGAGCTCCAACGTCGGACTGTGTCCAAGCTCCAACGCCGGACTATATCCAAGATGTCATAGATCATCTTGGTCCAAAAAAGTTGAAGGAGTTTAGCCGAGCTTAATGCTGGAAATGCCCTCTATGGAGCCAACCACTAGGGCCCGAGCTTTATGCCGGACTGCTTCCGAGGTGGTGCACCATCCCGACTGTGGGCCGATTTTTTGTCAATATTTTTTATTGGTGCAATTTATTCTCTGCCGAGATATATAGCCAGTAGCCCTCAAGGTGTGTATCGGTTTAAAACCCGAGATGCACTTGAAGGATGACGTAAGACCGCTGATCCCAGTAGCCGCTGAGACTCAGGTTGATTTGTAAAATCGGCCTGAGGATCAAGTCCTAGCTCGGCAGGATACTTCGGGGCACAAAAAGCGGCGTGCTCAGTCCTCGAGGCTCAGGTTGGGTGCGGCCGACCAACCTGAGGATCAAAATCTCCTCGGAAACTGTATTGCACTTAAAATTTTCTGCATTGGATAGGCAATGCAGTAGCCCCCGAGACACTGGTCGGGTGGCAACACCAGATCGGGGGATCGATGTGCCCCTTTAATATTTGTAAATAATAAGTCCGAAGCCCAGTAGCCCCCGAGCCTTAATGCGGGCACGGGTGGCCGAATTAAGGATTAATATCCATAGTAAAATCACAAATTATGTGTAATGACTCTATGTATCCAAGTACTTTACGTCATTAATGCTCGGATCCGCATTGTACAAAACTTTGTTGACCGACCATCGGCTTCCACCTCCTCGGCCCGTAGCCGATGAGTGTTTGTCCTACTTTATAAAGCCTTTATGAGGGCAAAGATTTACGACAAACAAGGCAATCTGGCCATACGGTTTTATAAACAAAGGTACGCAGAGAGATATGTTATATTATTGTTTAACATAAGAAATGTCTTTCAAAGAAAATAGTCCCTCTATCGGTTCCTTTCTTTGGGTTGTCATGCAAAGCATGATCATGAAACCTCAGCTCTAATGTAAGAGCAAAATATCGAGGATTTAGTTTGGGAGACCAGTTAATAGCCCCCGGTAGTGTTCGGCGACAGTCGAGATCAAGCCGTAAACACTTCAGCCATTGTTATGGATGGCCCGTCATTTAACACTGTCATCGGATTTTTGACCAGTTTACGCTTATTGTGACAGTCAGTTTTCGGCTTTCTCCACTGAGGTGCTTAACCATGTGAGCTGGAAGCACAATCGCAGTGGTTCTCCCTTTGCACACCTAGCCGAACAAAGCGGAACGTAGGAGGCAAGCGCAGGAGCTGGGCAACCCAACTATTGACCGAAGAAACAATTCGAAACCAATGCATATATAGTGAGATCCGAGAATATTTTTGCCGAATCTATAAAGGTGTCCGGCACTGCACTGCGAGACTTGTGCTGAAAACACACAAATAGTTTTAAACTGCCATAAGCTTGGAAAACCAAAAAACGTCAGTAAAAAACTTGACGTCCGAACAAGATCAAGTGTTCGGTGCCAATCCAAAAATTGGTTTTAGAAAAAAAAGAGTGCTTCTGTCATGCTTTAACATAACACATGCGATCTCAAGACTTCAAGCGGGTCAGCCTACGGCTGCAGCCTCCTATCCCGAAGGCGGAGTGCTTCTTGTTAGATCGGTTTAGCGAACTAAACTCGAGCGGTCACTAGAGAGAAAATGGGTTATCTGGCTATTGACCACACACTCACGTCAAAAAAGGAGCGATAGAAAAAGACTTTGCAACGACCAAGAAGAAAACACATTTACTATAAAATAGCTCATATAAATTTTAAGAGCCCCCAAGTGACTTGGGTAAAAGATTTTATGTATAATGATTGTATGTACCGAAGTACTTATATCATATCTTTGTTCAACCAAACTTTAAACGCGTCTTAACCGACCGTCGACTTCTCCCTCTTCGGTCAATGACCGAAAAGTGTTATGTACTCCACCTATCGAGAATATCGATAGTGTTTCTGATAACCAGGCAACCGGGCCATAAGGCTGTAACAGACAAAGCGCGCTCAGGGAACTTATGCTATATTACAGACGAAGTGTAAGAAGCATCTTTGAAGAAAATAGTACCCCCACTGATACCTTTCTTCGGTGCTCATTATTATTATGAGACTTGTGCAATAGATTTTTTGTACTCATGAGTTCCGTTGTGTGCCGACCATGATTGAAAACAATAAGAGCGCTAGCTTTCGGCTTCATCCAGTCTGAGGTCAGAGCTCGGAGGACCCGGTCGTGACAATCGCAGAGGTGCTCCCTTTACTCCCTAGCCGAACAATCGGGAACGTAGGGGTAAGCACAAGAGCCAGGCAACCCAGCTTGCAAATCGCTTAAGTTAATATGGTGCATATTGTGGCGTAATACACGAATAAGAAACGAAGCCGTATAAGTATAATCATATGCAAGAGGAAAAACTTCATAAAGGAAGCCCCCAAATAAACGGAGTATTTGAATATGTGTGTCACAAACAAAGTTTGGACAAGGAAATTTTTACAAGCAACTTTTTTCCAAAAAAGTATAATGCTAGATCGAGTCGAACACAAGTTAAAAATTAAAACTTTGAGCATGAAAGCGACTTAGCTGGTTAATGTGTTTGGCATTGATAACGTGGTCCGAGCTTGATGCGGGACAAGGTTCCATCCCTCAAGCATGTCCCGAGGTGGTGGAGCGGAGAGCTCGACACGCCGAAGTGGTGACATAGCACGGTCAATGCGGACCGGCAGAATGATGCCGAAGTCCCCGGATCATTTTCCTGTGCACAAAAAATAGTGCAAATCGAAGATAATAGTAATAATAATTGAAAAAAATGTTGCATAATAAATAATTTATGCAAAGTGAATAATAAAAGAAATATAGCCTGGCGCCGAAGTCAATGTCGATGCAGGGCGTCGGCATGATGCGATAAAGGCGTGGCAAAGCCTGAATTCACAGGTCGGTCCGAGTTCCGGATGCGGCATTCGCCGGACTATGTACGGAGACTGACCGAACCACCATGCGACCTCGTTAATGCGGCCACCATTTGATAGACCTGTGTACATATGATGGACAAGCCAAAGTAATAATTCCTTGGAAAAAATGAACCCAAACAAGCAAAAAATACTAGTATTAATAGCACCTGGTTTATTTGTTGTAGCGTTCCGAAGGAAGGTGATTCCCAAAATTGGGACTCGATCCGCACACCCATTGCCTGATGGGCGATAAAACGACGGCATGGCAATGCTGTCAAAGGTTGGCTCGCCGAGGCAAAGCCCTCGGTCCAGCTAACGTGACGGAGCTAGTCGGCTAGTGACGCCGAAGTGTCTAGAGTAGGTTGATGAAGAGATGGCGAAACCCCCAGTCCAGCCGAGATGTCGAAGCCTCGGTGTCAGCTGATGAGTCGAAGTAGGTCGGCATGATGGACACCAGCTTGAAGAAGCAATAGTGCGGCCCTGCCGATGCAGGTCGTGACGTGGTCGATGCCGGCTTGATGAAGCGACCGTGCGACGATGCCGGTATGCCCGCTCCGTGTAATCCGTGGGGCGGCGATGTTGGTGATGATTTATCCCTCACGATCCCGGACTCTTGTTCGGCTTGCCGAGATGATGATCCGAAGAAGTTGAGCTCGGCTTAACAAAGTGACGACGTGTCTAGCGCAGGTCGGCAGCCTTGGAGCAATATTGCCGGACTGGTTTGACACCAGCACGATGATGAAGATGACCTCAGAGGAGGCTTAAAATTTTACGGGCATGTGTTTAAAAACGACGCACAATACCCTAGAAGAGAATTCCTCTAAAAAGGTTGTCCAATATCACGTTCATAAAGAAACATGAATTCGGGTCAGATCCGTATTCGTGCAGAAAACGAATCCTAAAATTGGCCCACTCATCGGAAGGTTCCCAGAGTTTGAACCATCGGATCAAGCTAAAATTTGGAGGGATGGTAGATATGAGAATTCCGCAGTAGATGAACGGTTGGATCTTTCAAAGGATCTCTGAGCTGGGCTCTGGAGACCACGCCCTAAACTCGTCCAGATTCCCATCTAGATTTGACAGGGCTCCGGTATATCATAGATTGTCAGAGATTCCTCCATCGGAACTCGACGAAATTTTGCATGGCTGTTGTAGAAGTAATTCTGCACTATTCCACCGGAGCAATCGTCAAATCGACGCTCGAGGAGGCGGTGGCGGCGGATACAAGTTCGTTGTCTAGAAAAACAGCACGGTCGCCCGAGGGCAATGTTGACGTTGAGCCCCCGGGCTCCCTGGATGATTCCTCCATGATCTTGATAGGGATCGGAGTTGATGTTGATGCAGGCCCTCATCCGAACATGATGATCGGAGGTAGGGCACAGTCCTCGGTCGAGCCAAGGTGACCAGGCGAGCCGGTGATGAAGATGTCGACGTCGCAGTTAATCCGCAGACAAGCCATCGATCCCTTTGTCGATCACACAGCGGAACTCTCAATGAAAGCACCAATGTCGGTGTCAAAACCGGCGGATCTCGGGTAGGGGGTCCCGAACTGTGCTTCTAAGGCGGATCTTAACAGGAGGCAGGGGACACGAAGTTTTATCCAGGTTCGGGACCTCTTGATGGAGGTAAAACCCTACATCCTGCTTGATTTATTCTTGATGATGAGTATTACAAGAGTTGATGTACCACGAGATCGGAAAGGCTAAACCCTAGAAGCTAGCCTATGGTATGATTGTCTGTATATATCTATCGACTAGTCTGGCCTCGGTTTATATAATGCACCAGAGGCCTAGGATAACAAGAGTCCTAGCCGAATACGCCGGTGGGGAGGAGTCCTTGTCTTGATCACCAAGTCTTATAAAATCTTCCATGTATGCGGTAGTTGTCCGAACTGGTCCATGAGTATACGGCCATGGGGGTCCTCGGCCCACTCCAACAGATCGAGAGATGACGTGGTGAGTGCCCCCTAGTCCAGGACACCGTCAGCGACGCTGCCCACTCGAGTCATATCTGTTCATGTGTCTTGGGATCCTCAACCACTATATTAACCACACTGTACTGCAAACTTTATCATCTCGTATTCTCATTTGCTTTGGCGTATATCAGTCTTTAATTCCACACGGTTCTATTCCCACTGGTCAGAAGTTCTGTCATGTGTAGCAGCCAGAGCCTATCCACCTCAATGAACAATAGCCAACTACATCTATTCAATGCATCTGGTCCCCATCCTCCCACCTATCTCATCCCTTCTCCCCGGACGCCTTGTTCTTTCCCATTGGCTTCTTAATCCTCACCAAGTGTTCGTGATGTTCTTCTTCATCTCGCACCTTTTATGTTTCTTTCTCTTCTCGCTCTTGTTCTACTTGTTCATGAACGTGGATGTTGAAAGAAATCCAAAAGAACTAGGAAAACAGCGAACAAATACGAGTAATCGCATGAAGACAACCTGGATGGAAGACAACCTGTGATGGCAAACTTGAGTAATCGCATGAAGCGCTTTCCCAAACCCTAATTCTCCCTCTTCCGGTGTAGGATCACAAGGGCGAGAGGTTCCGGAGACCCGCTCGCCAATGCTCACCGACATTCACCATGGAGTAGATTACAGTGGCAGCGCAAGTTGCAAGATGAGGCAAAACCCTCTTTTTTTCCGGTGTGTCTTTGGTCGTGGACGGTAAGTCGTATATATAGGAGAACCGACCCTATATCGGGTCGCGATCACGATCTCAAAATGGCTTGGTTTCCAAATCGTAAACTTACCGAACAAGAAAACAATGAACTTGTCGGTTAAGACATCAAAAAATAAAATGGCAAAAGGAATCCGCGATCCTAAAATTGGCTGTCAAAACATCAAAAAAATAAAATGGCAAAAGTAATCCGCGCTCCTGCAAGTCTATGGACTGGATTTCGGTGGACCATTCACACGCATGTCACACGCCCGCGCCCTGCACCCTGGCCCTAGCCTAGGCCAGGCAAGGCAAGCGCACGCGTGTGGTGTTCTCTTGCCATCCTCATACCCATCACCTAGTGGAGACGCGGAAGACTCCACTATTTAGGTTGGTCTCATACCTCCTCCACTTTCGGGCTGCGACTAAAGATTACGCCTCCACTCACCATTTACACATGGCCCTTTTGAGATTTACATTAGAAATTTCAGAAATTCTTCATGGGCCAAGCCCATTTATTAACTCGTTACAAACTGGTCATTGGAAGAAACATGACCATAGTACTCAATGAACTTTCTTTTTTACACAGTACAATCGAAGTCGCTCACATACACGAGCATACCCTCTCCAAACTTATTCGCATTGGAATCCTAATTCAGATCTTCATGGAGTCGATGGCTAGTTTCCCTGTTGCATAAGTGTCAAAGAATTTCGCTAGGTAGTCCTTGCTCTTCATCTTCCCGTACCGTCTAGGTCTCTTGTCATCCACCAGCTCTGGCACCGGCTCAATCTCCGCCTCTGGGTCCAACTCGTAGAACATCACCAACGACAAGCGCTCTTTCTCCGCATTGGTCACGACCCTATGCACTAGGCTTTTGAACAACCCGTTGCTCACTACCTGCATACATGCACTAGGATGAAACAGGGAGATGCATATATATCTTAGCTTGACAATGTACAAGACGGGATCATACAAAGTTACAAACTATATAGCCAACTACCAACGGACACAATAAAGTTACCTCCATTACATCCCCTATGTTCACAACCAATGCGTTTGGGACGATGGGCACGTTGTACCATATGTCATTCTTCTGCAGCTGGAGCCCGCTAACATCGTCATCAATGAAGTTGACCGTGATCATCGAAGCATCGGTATGGGGCTTAAGGCCCAAGACATGGTCCGGCTTGGGGCACCGAGGGTAGTAGTTGATTATAGCTTGGGTTAAGGACTTCTCACCGAGCATGGTTGTCAAGTATTCCTCCTGTAAATTGAGAAGCTTGGCTAGGTTTTGCAGCATAAGGTTTGCCACCGGTCTGCATCGGACTGTGTACTCGCATAGAATGTCTCTGCGCAACACAATATACTATGGATGATAAGAGAAATGTATTGAATCGGTTACTCGTCAGTTTAGGGTTTTTATCATGGATTGCAATTTGAAAATATACTCACCAATCTATATTGATATGTAATGACCTGGCGTCTTTTTTATTGTTCAACTTGTAAGAAAAACTCAAAAGTTGATAATAAAGCAAGGACATATTTGACCATTGTCTCATAGGCATGCTTAGTCACATCGAGACAGAGAAGATAATTTCTCAGCCATATTACTTCTTGAAATGCAGCCAATGGGGTCCCAGCACAGTCTGAATCGAAGTTCATTCATTGGAGTAGTGCCAAGCAAGAAAGTGCTTAGAGGCCCAAAATACTTCTAGAAAGATCAGATAGTAAGACGAGTTGTAATTGGGCGAGTTGCGGAGCTACTTTTTCCTTCTTTCATTGCATCTGTCCTTGTATGCTTGGGTGAAGTCATAAGCGGATTATTGCCGTTTACATGCATAACTGGTTGTATAGGTTTCATGACAAGTCTAAGATTTATTATGACATTATACTAGAATCTTGATATTCTGTATGCATAAGTGTATTAAATAAAGATTAAAAGATCTAGCAGCACGTTTTTTGGAAGGATATGTATTTCTGAATTAATGAAGATATGTAGTATATGTTGATTCCAGTGGAAACCTAAAAATGAAACTACTTACGCTGTTTTTCGGTGAATCTCAATGCCAACAGGTCGGAGTTTCCAACTCCACTGAACAGATCATGGCAAAAACCTAGAGGGCACGGACCTGAAAGAAGGTGGCTGCGTTGGCCACAGTGCATAGGCTCTCTCCGACTCGGGTTCCACCAGGAGGCTGAGCCGGTCGTTCCAGTCAAGCACCTGATTTTCCACGACGACCATGTCGTTGCCGTACCCATCCGAGCTCATCTTCTCACCGTCGACAATGTTCGAGTACTTCTGTTTCTCTTCTAGCGGGAGCTTGAAGAACTCCCTCACAGCCTTCGTCACCTCGGCAAGAAAACCAGGCTCCATTCCATGTCCAACGGCCTGGAGAAAGATCGAAATGACCACTTCATCACATCACACGACGACAAGAAAACCGAAAGAAGTTTGAGAATAAATTTACCAGGAAGAGGTCCCAGTTCTGCAAGGCGGACTGCAGCTTGGCGAGCTCGTCGGCGCTGTTGGCGGACAGCCGGCTGAGGTCGACGACGGGGATGGGCTCGGGTATCTCCGAGACCGCCGCCGCGGCCGGACGGTCTTGCTCGGGGACCACGTACTGGCCCGGCGGCTCCTGCACGCCGCCGGCCACCAGCTCCTGCACGATCGGGGGCACCTCGCGTATCTTGAATTGTTGGCCGTATGACATGGTTAGCTGCTTGGTTTTGGTTGGTTGTTACTGCTGCTAGTGCTGAGCTCCCGCTTTGGCAGTGTCTCTTCTCCTGGGCGCAGCGCAGCGGGCTTGAAGCTCGGCTTTGTCTGTTGGACGATCATGCGCGTAGCATTCAGCGGACGACGGCCGCAGTTGGACGCGCGGGCAAGATTTTTTTTTCGAAAAGGGGGAATTCCCCGGCCTCTGCATCAGAAAGATGCATACGGCCATGAATCGTGTCCCCGGGCGCACGGCTACAGCGGCACCGCCTGGACGGGCGTGGAGCTGGAGATCATGCAGATGCAGACATGCAGTGACGTGAGAGATTGGTGGCCATTTGAACCAAAACCAAAAACGGTGGTGCTCGAGCTAGCGGTCGACGTTTCCCTCCCGGGTCTGGCACGTGCCGCCTCCCTCCCTGCGTGGTTAGACGACACGTATCCTTTGTGTCACCGAGCTCACGTGCATCTGGATGGATGAACGGTAAGTTCGAAAACAATAGAAAAAAAATGCTTAGCAACAACATGTTTGGGTGTCCTATAGCTCCGTGTGAAATGTGGCCGTATGCATCGCCTAAATGCAGAGACCGAGGGTCATTCTCCTTTTTTTTTAAAAAATAGCTGCGTGTGAAATTTCGTGAGGAAATAATAGCTTTTGTACACAAGATCGGAGCTCCAAAAAGCTTCAAATTAGAGCAGCGAATTTTGACGGACCATCATGAATGTCAAATCTTGTTAGTCTTTTTGCTACATTAATTATTTGAATTGATTGCAATTTTTTGTTGGTAATTTTGACAGGCCGCTTGGTTGGCTGGTACGGTACATGTGAGCTCAGGAGCAAGATTCTGATGGCCAGATTGTGGCTGTCAGGGCAGGGCGCGCCTTCAATGTGTCTGGTCCATTTGCTGCTGATTTCTCCAAGGAAGCACAGGATATTGGAGAGGCCAAACTTTGGTTCACTATGTGTGACTTTCTTCATTGTAAGCGTGATGCAAACATGCCTGCGCCACTACCTAGCGCAACTAGGTTCATCACTCCCTGATGGAGAGGATCTTGTCTTAGATGATGATGTTTCAGCTATTGTAGCTAATGTTGTATTGGCCGATGAAGCCCAGAATGTTTCGTAATAAAGCTTTGTGCTTGCCCTAAGAAAAATAGGAAAACACTCTCACCCTCTTCGTTGTCAAGTTGTCAAGTTGCCAAACCCTTTATCCGTAGTAAGCCTTATCTTTTAATCAGTGCAGCGTTGTTCTGAAAAATTGCCTTGGATACTCTCACCCTCATCATTGTTACAAGTTGCCAAAACGCTCTCATTGTGTCGGTAGACCACCTAGCGAGGTTGTAAGCCTTTAGAGCATCTACAACAGGCGTCTAAAAAGAGCTCTGCACATTAAAATTTTGTTTTTTTGGCGCCGAATAGTTCCAGCAGATGCTGTAGCGCTAAAAGATTTAGGACGCGCGCTGAAAAACGCTATCGCGCAGCATATTTTGGACTCCGGATTGAGCGCGCTTCACAATTTGCACTGTCTACTTTTTGGGCACGTGTTTTTGGGCATCTGGTAGTGACGCGCTAAAACTTTTATTGGGCGCGAAATTTTTGTTACGGCCGTTGGAGATGCTCTTAGATCACTTTCCTTTTTACGCACGAAAACTTTTAATCAAGTCATGAAACATCAAGATAGTATAAAGAACACCAGAGGTAAAAGAAATTACATTCGGGTTCGTAGACCACCTAGCGACGACTATAAGCGCTGTAGCGAGCCGAAGGCGCACTGCCGTCACTGCCCCTCCTTCATCAGAGCCGGGCAAACCTTGTTGTTGACAATCAGAAAGTCATTGTGCTAAGACCCCATACGACCAGTGTTGCAGAACAGCAACCGTTCTCGATGATGAGAAGCGTAAATTGAAAACATTCAATATGTAAATACATGAATATAGACGAACGAAAACCAGAACCAACCGGATCAATCAAAGATAAACACGGAACAAATTCCGCAAGATCCGCTGGAGACACGCCTCCACACACCCTCCAATGACGCTAGACACGCCACCAGAATGGGGCTAGGCGGGGAGAACCTTACTCCATCTTCAGGGTGTCGCCACCGCCTTACTTTCTAGGACACAAACCCTAGTCAAACTCAAAAAAAAACACCTAAAAATGAAGCCCCCCTTATCAGCAGGGGCTGGGATATACCGTGCCTCCATGGGCCTAATGCCACTAGAGTCTGGAGACAAGGTAGATAGGCGGGGGCGGTGACGGTGACGGGAGGCAGAGGAAACTCTATCGCCTGTATGCAATAGCTTATGTTATTTTGAAGTCACCTTTTAGACTACATTCATGCTGACAAAGGATGGATATTAGCAAGATTCTTATCATCGGCGCAGCATTGTTTAAAAAAATATCTTCGATACTTCCAGCTTGCGTTAATCTTACAAAAAAATTATCATGTCTGAGTTTGGTCACATCCATTGAATTGTTTTCGTAGGATGCAACTATGCAGGTGAGCCATGACATTCCTTTGCATGCAAAGTTTGTTATATTGTTCCCTCAAAAAAGAAGTTTGTTATATTGTTTTTTATTTTGAAAGATCCAGCAAATTACTAGGTTCAATTAGTAGAAAGCAGCGGAACAATAATATGGGGAGGATCCAAAGATCAAAGAAAAAGGAGAAAAACGACAACTCTACTAGATGCAAAACAACACTACGCTTACATGGTGGATCACCCTCCACCCACAAAAGGGCAACGCAGCTCTGACTCCGGCTAAGATCTACAGAGAAACTAGACAAGGCTGGCATCACGGGAGATTGCCGAACGGGCCACCTATCGCCAGTCATCGTACGCCATCGGGCCCCCGCACCGCAGCTTCGACTTCATAGCAACAGGCGGCCAAGGCAAACTCACGGACACACTGAAGAAAAGCCGACTACCATAACCACAATATATGGTTGAAAACATTGAGAGAGTTAGGTTAGAAATTTCAAAAAAAAAATCAAAACTTTTAGACATTGATTCACATGACTCAAAACACAGGGACGGGAAAAACACATGATTGAGTAGCATGTCCTTTTCAATTCCGTAGGCTTATGAGCGCTTGATATCATAGGGAAAACAAAGGATGCAATATCAAGGCCTAGTGGAGACCTTGAAGAAGTTGAGACTATTCAAAAAGGACACAAATTTGGATTGGGGAACGCCTGAAATATAGACTTCTCTCAATTTTTATTCTCTTGATATTAATATTAATATATTACTCTCTTGTTGAAAATATGGTGTGTAGTACAGTTATTGGACCCCCTTCGTTCCTAAATAGAAGTCTTTTTAGAGATTCCAATAAGGGACCACATACGGAGCAAAATGAGTGAATCTACACTCTAAAATATATCTATATACATCTGTATATAATCATAGTGAAATCTCCAAAAGGATTTATATTTAGGAACGGAGGGGGTATTAGGGTATATGAGGTGAAATTAGATTGGAATAATTTTTAGTCATGAGTATTATGGACATATTAAGGAAGTTGATAATAGTAATCTTATATTGTTATGATTACCAAAAGCAGTAACTAAATATATGCCTTTAGAAAGTAAGTTTACAAATATGCCCGGTTTTGAAAGTTGAGAGATTCAATCCTGAGTTGACACAAATGTCTAAGAAACAACTCTAAACTTTATTACATTCTAAATTACAACCGTCAACTTTCAAAACCGAGCAACTTTCAACCCTGTCTCCCCTCAAACCGGGTTCTGGTCAGTTTTACTGGTCTTGATCAGTTGACCCTTCCAGTCAGTGTCCATATCAGCTGGCAAGTTGACCAAAACAGGGGTTGAACGTCTATTGTCTTTGTATTTTTTTTAATATATGTTTGGCAAAAAAAACTTGAAACTTTCTCTGAATGATCAGCATGGTAGTGTTCGTTTTAGAAGAAAAAAAATCAATTTTTTTGGACACTTTAATTTTTTCTTCAAAATTTGACAAAAAAGGGTTTTGAATACGTATTTTTATTGTTTTATTTGTTTGGACAAAGAGTTCGCAACTTTCGGAGAATGGTCAGTGTGGTAGTGTTCATTTTAGAGGAAAAAATCCATTTTTTCTAGACACTTTCAATTTTTTGTTCGACCAAAAAAGGTTCTGAATACCTATTTTCATTATTTTATTTGTTTGGACAAAAAAGTTCGAAACTCGATGAGATCAGTTGCCTCGTTATATTTGCGTGTGTTCGTGCAAATTGCTGGGATATATAGAGAGATGTCACGTTCGCGCTAGTTTTGTTCATCCCCATCTTGCTCGCGTACATGCGTGCAACATTTTTCTTAGCTTGCCGTATGAAGATCACGGTGCAGTCATCCAAGTCCATCAAGCCTGACTATGGCGGCCACCGCCCGGTGGCTCCTCCGTTCACGACGAACGTCGTCCCGCTCTCAGTGTTCGACAAGGCCAACTTGGACACGCAGGTCTCCGTCATCTACGCCTTCCACCCGCCGGCCCCGCCCAACGGCGTCCTCGAGGCCGGGCTCGCCAGGGCCCTCGTCGAGTACCGCGAGTTCGCCGGGCGTCTCGCCCGGGACGCCGACGGCAGCCGCCGCGCCATCCTCCTCAACGACGCCGGCGCGCGGTTCGTCGAGGCGACGGCCGGCGTGGCGCTCGGCAGCGTCATGCCGCTGCGGCCCACTCGCGCGGCGCTGAGCCTGCACCCGAGCGGCGGCGACGAGCTGATGCTGGTCCAGGCCACGCGGTTCGCGTGCGGGTCGCTCGTCGTCGGCCTGACCGTGCACCACACCGTCGCCGACGGCCGCGGGTTCTGCAACTTCATCCTCGCGTGGGGCCAGGCCACGCGCGGCGCCCCCGTCGACCCCGCCCCGGTGCACGACCGGACGTCGTTCTTCCCGCCGCGCAGCCCGCCTAAGATCGAGCACGAGCACCGCCGCGCCGAGTTCAAGCCATACGACGCCCGCAAGGACGACGACGCCGGCGGTGGCGGCGGCGAGGAGGAGGAGGTGGTGGTAGAGAGGGTGCACTTCAGCGCGGAGTGCATCGCGAAGCTGAAGGCGCAGGCGTCGTCGGCCGGGGCGCGGCACAGCACGAGCACGGTGCAGTGCGTGCTGGCGCATCTGTGGCGGTGCGTGACGCGGGCGCGCGGGCTCGACGGGGGCGACGCCACCGCCCTGCTCATCGGAGTGGACGGGCGAAGGCGGATGAGGCCGCCGGTGCCGGACGGGTACACCGGCAACGTGGTGCTCTGGGCGCGGCCGACGGCCACCGCGCGAGAGCTCGTGGACATGCCGCTGCGCCACGCGGCGGAGCTCATCGGCCGGGCGGTTGCGCGGGTCGACGACACCTACTACATGTCCTTCATCGACTTCGCCTGCTCCGGGGCCGTGGAGGAGGAGCGGCTGGTGCCGACGGCCGACGCGGCGGACATGGTGCTGAGCCCGAACGTCGAGGTGAACAGCTGGGTGCGGCTGCCGTTCTATGACCTGGACCTGGGGGGTGGCCGGCCCTTCCTCTTCATGCCCAGCTACGTGCCGGTGGAGGGCGTGGCCTTCCTCGTGGCGTCTTCCGCCGGCAGCGGCAGCGTGGACGCCTACGTTTCCCTCTTCCGCCGCGACATGGATGCCTTCAGGAACTGCTGCACATCCGGCCTCTCAAAACTCTAGATTTTTACCACTCTTCTTTCCGCAAGTTTCTAGTCTTGTTTGATCAAGAACCAATCTATCTATGATAACAAATGTTGCTCAAATGGCGCGAACAAAAACAAAAATTCGACAAAATGGTAGTACATCCTTTTATTGCCTATCCAGCAAGAACGCTGAAACAAATAACATATGTTTGGTGACAAGAGTAGCCTATAGAGAATTATACAACTACAACCAACCAAGCTTGTAATATCATGTGGCTTTGCATCCAAACACAACGCGGCAGTTGTGGCAGTGCCATGTCGATACATTTCAGTAGATACAGTATATCCAACATGGGATGGATAGGAAAAAGAATAGTGATAAAAATTATACCCCCCAACAAAAGAAATCATACATAAGGGAAACCCAGGTGAGCAAAATCCGAAAGCCTGCTAAACTGTTTTCTCAAACCCTCGCTGTTCGATCCACCGCTGTGTAATCTCACCTGTACCCGCCGTATGGCTGCTGGCCGCCATATCCAGCACCCATCTGGTTGTAGCCGGCGCCAGGCATGCCGCCGGGAGCCATCCCCATCTGAGGAGGCCGCATCATCCCCGGGTTCATGCCCATCCCCATCCCCATTCCCATCTGTTGTTGGTTCATCCCCATTCCCATTCCCATCTGTTGTTGGTTCATCCCCATGCCCATTCCCATGGGTTGTTGGTTCATCCCCATCGGTTGCTGGTTCATCCCCATCCCCACTCCCATGGGTTGTTGGTTCATTCCCATTCCCATTCCCATCCCCATTGGCCGGTTCATTCCCATTCCGCCACCATAACCAGCACCACCAATACCGACACCCCGCCCCGCACCCATTGGGTTGGAAGGAGGTGCAACGGCACTCGCACCAGCTCGGCCAATGCCAGAGCCAGAGCCCATGGCCTTGCCCATGGTGATCGTAGATACTACAGGTGCTTGAGAGATCTTCTTGTCTTGTCTTTTATCCTTGCGGTTGATTGAATCGAAGTCCACTCCAATATCTGCGTGTGGATTGGTTTTTGCTGTAAAAAACAACATACAATTAGGTCAAAACACACAAAAACAGAATGAGGACATTGCAGGCGCATAGACAAAAGCCACTTACCACCAGAAATGTTGAAATCAACGAGACCCCGGGTCAATGTATCAGACCAAACTGTAGATTTGGGCTCAAATTTCTTCACTGGCTGGGTCTGACTAACTTGCAAAGCTGAAATTAGTGTTTCTGGGGGAGCTGATAAACTTGACTGCAGAGGAGTGCTGGCACCAGATGGCACTGAATTTGGGGCACCAAAAGGCTGAGATGCCCCTCGAGATATTGATGGTGCCTGTGGTGCTGGTGCAGCAGTTTGTGGGAGGAAGCTTTGCTGAGATGCGTGTTGAGGTGGGAGATGAGAAGACTGTGGAGGAACATAGGATGGTGGTGCTCCATTCTGTGAAGCCGGTTGCATATAAAAGTTTGATGGGCCTGATGGTAGATTTGGAGCTGCATGTTGAGGTGGCTGTGGAGGAGCAAATGATGGTGCAGCATGTTGAGGTGGCTGTGGAGGAGCAAATGATGGTGCAGCATGTTGAGGTGGCTGTGTAGGAGCAAATGATGGTGCAGCATGTTGAGGTGGCTGTGGAGGAGCAAATGATGGCGCAGCAGCCTGAGAAAATGATGATGGGTTCATGGCTGCAGGATATGCTTGTGGCTGAGCAAACATGGGAGCAGCATGAGTATTGGGTGCCACTGCTTGAGGAGCATGAGTAATAGGCTGAGATGCCTGGGAGGGAACATAAGCTGGGGGTGCCTGTTGGGACGGATTTGCATGTGAAACCCCCGAAGGTAAGGAGGTGGTGCTTCCAAAAATATCCTGTTGCCCAGGTGCAGCATTGGATGCAAAACTGAGACCGCCGAGAGTATCTTCAAAACCAAAGTTAGTGGATGAAGCAGGCTGGAAAGGATTTACATCTGCACCAGGTCCTGTGGCCTGGAATGAACCAGCAGGGGTCGCATTTGTCTGAGAAGCTGCATGATTCTCTTCTTGAACTGCCTTGAAAGGAGTAGGATCTCCAAAAGGATTTGAAGCATCAATTGCCTACAATATTTAAATACAAGAGAAAAGGCTGAATCTCTGCTTGCGTTGGCTATAATGACCATGTTAAAACAGAACACAACAGTCATTCCATCACAAAAGGAAGTCACTTCACGTTTAATTCAGAAAAGTTATACTGACCGAAATTTAGCCAACATTACTCCAGATGCACAAAGGATAAATACATTTTAACAACTATGCTAAGTAATATTTTTACCTTACTAGCGCTCAACTTATCCAGTATGTCAAATTTCAAGGAATTGTAAGGCAGTTTAAATTACTTTAAGTAAACTAGTGACACTAGAATTTAAGAAGCAGTCCGGTGTAAATTGTATCTTCTCCCCATTATCATCAGCGCTAATTTATGCAAATGGCAGTAAGTTCTACAGATTCATACCTCACTGAATCCATTAGAAGCAGGTGGCATGCCCATAAAACTATCCGTTTCAAAACCTGAACTTGCTGATGGCTCGACACTTGGGACGTCAGTCGGCTGAGGCACAGAAACCAAAGCCAGGGCGCCAATAGGATCTGACCCAAACAAATCCATCTCAAAGCTATTCATTATCGGTGAGGTATTCACCGGAGGTGAAGCATCTGAAAGGATAGACATAAGAAAGAAATTAGTATTTAGTAATCACCAAAAGAAATTTATAACAGCAACATGCCAGTTAGTCAAAATTCTTCCATGCAACTGTTCTTCTTGTACAGTTTATAAAGAAATAGAACAAAAAAACATTGCTATTTTCCATAACTTTGGTTTAGTCATGAGCAAATTGACTGCTAAAAGAGTACAAACTATACCTGGTACTGATCCACGTGGATCAAACTCATCAAAACCATTCGGTTCAACAGGCGCAGGTGGTTGTGCAGCAGGAGCAGGTGGTTGTGCAGCTACAACCTCGACAGGCTTATCATGAACACCATTCACCTGCCCTGGGGCTGGGGGAAAGCTTGTTCTAGGAACAGATGGAGAAGACACCTTTGGTGCAACAGCAGGCACACTCCCTCCATTTCTGAAATGGATGGATGGCTCAGATTCCCGATGTCATTATTCTATCTACAGATTATAAATTGTAGGATAGAATCATCACCTTTCATCATGATGATTGTCCTGGGTATCTCCTGTGACATCTTCGTAGTTTGGTGGTGAAGCAATCTGCTGGTTAGAAGCCTTCCGCTCAATAGGCCTGTTAAAGCAGGTAGAACTTAAGACAGCTAGCTCCGGAAGGACAAGCTAAAAGGTAAGAACTCAACAACACTACATTTTTACCTCTCATCCTGAGTAGGCGCATCAGCGTTGCTGCCACGACCACTGTAACAGAAACAGGAGGATGTTTAACATAAATGGCAATATATTAGTAATACACAAAAACAATCTTGAAAATCATCTGTTGACCCTCCTATAATCAGCGCTTAAGAATGTTAGATCGAAACAAGCGATGAAACGGACCGGGATGAATAAGCCTCCTCATCCCCGTAGCTCCTGCGGCCTGATCCTTCTGCATACTCAGGGTTGCTATTACTTCCTCTGTATTCATCTTCCCTGTTGCGTTCATTAGAATCCCTAGAATAACGATCTCCATCCCTATTGGGGGTATCTCCAGCGCCACTGTATCTGTCATCATCTCTATACCCATCTCGTTCCCTCCCATAGCCATTCCTGTTATCATATCTACCTCCTTCGTAGCGATCACGGTCATTGTCATATCCACCAGGACTCCTGTGTGGTCCACTCGTGGCAAATGCACTCCGATACCTATAAAGGAACGCAGAAAACTAATCAGCACAAGAAACATGTCTACGACACAGTGTGTGCCGATCAGATATTTGAAGCAAACATAGTACAATGTTACACTCACTTGTCCCTGGTAGCAAGTGCTTTCTGCCTAACTTCCAGTATCCTTTCCTTATCATTAACTAAACTAACGAGGCTCTGGGATTTCCGTCGTACATTGCTACCTTGATCTCTCCCACTAGAATCGATATACTGGAAATCAGCTAGTGCCTGCAATTCCGATTATATTTTTTAGAGCATCAAGCAAGTATGATGAGGAAGATAAGATGAGATGCCTGTGTGGCTCTTGAAGCAGGAAGTAGAGGATTGATAGCATTACCGATATCTGATAAGAATGCTCCCTTATGTCATCAATAACTCGCTCGGTTCCATGTGCTACCAGGTAATCCAGGACAATCAATCCCTACAAAAGAGCAAAACACAGCATCAGATTAAACTGTCCAACGCATTATCAAGATTAGTTTCCCATCCACTCGCGTTTGTAAAGAAGAGCATACCTTGTACACATGCCGCCAATTTTTACCAGTATCGCTGACCCTCTTCCACACGATATTCATTATCATCTGATACTCATGACTGCAAACACGATAAGCACATTAGAAGCAAGAAAACAGGGCCCTGTCCGGCAAAGCGGCAACCGGATAGCAGAAGGCGTACTAGTTATGTGTTGCTTGGGCGATCTCCGCCAGGAGGGATCCATGGGGGCCCCACGGCTCATTGCTTGTGGCGTCGAGAATCTGTTTCAGGTCAGTTTGCGTGGAACGGATTAATACAAGAGCAGTCTCATCTTAAGATTATGCTTCGTAGCAACTGGATGTATGCAGTGAGCAATCAGGCGAATTTGGCAACAGCATGCTTAAGGCATGCTTGTGCTTTTGTGCATGAAAGAGGGCCTGGGATCTCCTCACCTTCTGTTCCGTGCCAGGCACCTTGAGGACCTTTTTATTCACCCCGCGTTTCCTGCAAGGAGAAAGACAGGAACGAATAAATACTATTATTGGCAAACGAACAACTCTCGCTCGAATGAACAGACAGATGGCATGGAGGTCACGTACAGGTCCCGGACCGTCTGGTCGAACACTTTCTTCATGGCGCCCTTCCGAATCTAGCTAGCCCCCTGCGCGCACCCGGGTGTCAGCCTCCCCTCCTCCTGCTCCTCCTCCTCCTCCTCCTCCTCCTCGGTAGGAGACCTGCACAATCCATTGCTGGTGAGATCCAAGCTGCCACCTACCGCTACCATTTCAACTCCGATTGTACAGGCTTAGCATCGCCGAGAAGCAAGCTCAAAAGAACAAACGATCCTAACAGCCAAACAGAGTAGGCAGAATCCGGCACGAAAAGCGGGCGCGGCTCCAACAGCAGGAACGGGCAGGAGATCCGCGTGAATTCGAAAACCCGCCGCGGCGTGCGTGCGTGCGTCCGTACGGCGCGCCCGCCCCAGATCTAGCGGGCGCCGCCGACAGAGCCCCGGTCCCCCGGCAGGAGATCCGGTCATTCCCCGGCCCCGAGCGGCAGCAAGCGCGGATCCGGCGGGCCATCGCAGGCAGCAGCAGCAGCGATAGGAGCTCGGGACGTGCGCGGGACGAACCTGGGTGAGGAGGCGGGACGAGCGGCGGCGGATCGGACTGCCGCTGGTCGACCCGCCGGCAGGCGCGGCTGGCGGGCGTCGGCGGGGGAAGCTGCGAGTCAAAGGGGATTCCACGCGCGGGCGCGAGGCGGAAGGGAGGGAGCGAGGAATGGGGGGCGGGCGGGGGCGCTTTCGTCTCGTCTCCCTGAGTTGTCGCTGGCTGGCTACGGAGGGTAGGCGGGTGCGAGGGAGGGGAGGGAGAACGATAATCTCGTTTCTTTTGTGCTGCTTCCCTTTCCTTTCCCCTTTGCTGCTGGCTGCTCTGCTGGTGCTCGGCTAATTAAGCTTTCTTTTTTGGGTTTAGTTCAAACAATGGGTGAACCAGCCAGCGGGTTGGCGACGCCGACGCGTGATCAGTTGCGCGCTTCTCTTCTAACAAAAAAAATCTAATCTGGTGTCCGTAGAAATAGCATTTTTCTCTCTGTCTCGTGTCCGTAGTCGGGACCTGCGAAAGAGAAGGGACAGGCACGCAGAAAATGGGTGTGTATACTTTCTCAGAAAAATATTACTGCATTCCATAATTCGGATCTTATATACATACCGTATTTATTAGAATCTGATAACGCCGCAACAGTCAGAATTTGAGCATGTCAAATCGAGCGTTTTCTACGACAAGTTTAGTTGGCAAGTATGGTCGGTTTATTTTCCAAAGAAAATCTCCGTGTGCGCCAGCTGATTTTACCATCTTTGTTTCACTACAATTGTCATCGTAAAACGTTCGATTTATCATGTGCGCGTGCCTGACGTCGGGTACTCGGCATTTCCGATTTACTAAATCGTGTAAATCGAGCCGCCGTGTAAGACGGTGTCAACTGGTCAGTGTCAACCGGGCCATGGTATCATCATGTACTACTAACGAATCGCAAAGCAGAAGAAAAAAAAACAGTACCAGAAGTTTCTCTCATTTTTTTAGGGACGTGCCAGAAGTTTCACGAGTATAGGAGTACTACCTTCTCGGTAACAAACAAACTACCACAGGTTTAGGCCAACTTCACCGCGCGATCCCAAACGGACGTCCATTTTATCCGGATTCTGACTGTTTGGCTAGCGATTTGGGGTCGTGTCCGGGCGTGTCCTGGGATGCGGTGGCCGTGCGCCCATCGCGCGGACGCATCCTTTTGCCTTATCCTGTCCGTCAGGGCCAAAAATGCTCAAATTTTCATCAAAACTAGTTTACAACCCAAATATTTGTCTGAAAATTAAAATAGTTTTACAACCCAATTAAAATTGTCTTTAATAAAATATTTTTACAACCAAATCGAAATTGTCTTGACTAAACATAAAATGGACCAATACATCTATGAGAGAATTCCTTATTTGGCCCTTTTTTAAAGTTTGGTTTCTTATTTGGCCCAAAATAAATTTTCTTCTCTATTTGACACCTAAAGTAATTTTTGTTCCTTATATGACACTTCCGTTCATTTTAGACACTAGCGGTGTTAAGTGTGAGGTGAAAAGACCGTTTTGCATCAGCTCATCCATGTTTTAGGGATGTTCAACTAATAATGTGCATATTGTATATGTATGCTTCAATATTTTGATTAGTTAATCACGTGCGAATGCGGCTGCATAGTGGATGGCCCGCAGCGTTGAGGCCGCGATGACGTGTGTACGCCCGTGGTCACCATGGTGCGTGCGGGTGTGTGCGTGCATGTCCCGTGGCCTTAGTGGTCTGTTGAGATTCCGGCGAAATGTGTAAATACACAAGCCGTGCTTGATCGATTCTTTTAGGAGACAACACGCACACACGTAGCAAGCTAGCTACCGAAGCTAGCAGCCTGCTGGATCGATCTTGAGGCTAGGCTAGTTATGCTATGTATGTACGTATACTATAAACTACCAGCCGCTGATTGATCGATATTGCCGACTAAGGGCATCTCCAGCCGCTGGCCTCTCAGGGGACGTCTAAAATCGCCGTTTGGGGATAAGCCGGCGCAAAAATTAGGCCTGGGGCGAGTTGGTCCCCAGCCGCCGTCCCCAGAACCGTTTTAAAATAAAAGAAGTTCGGCGAAGTTCGGCTTAAACACGATAAAATTCGGCCAAACACGATAAATTTCGGCCAAACACGATAAATTTCGGTACATTTCGGCGAAGTTTACGGATTTTCATTACATAGCACATATACATAATAAACTAATCTAAAGGAAAAACTGGCTGAAGTCGCCGCCGTCGCCGCCATTGTCGTCGTCGGCCTTCTCCTCCTTGACGCGGGCGCCCCTGCCGGACCCCTGCCCGGCGGCGCCATGGTGGACTGGTGGCGGCGCATCATCGTCGTCGTCGTCGTTGCTGTCGCAGATGACGACGACTCCGCCTTCGTCGCGGCCGCGTCGACGCTCCGCGAAGCGAAGCAGGGCGGCACACTGGCGCTCCTTCGCCTTCTCTAGGCGCTCCTTCTCCATCGCTATGGAGTCCCTGCGCGCCCATTCCAGGGCCGCGTCGTCGTCGTCGAGCTTCGTTGTCACCGGCGCGGCCGGCTCCGTCTTCACCGGCGCGAGCCCCGGCTCCGTCTTTGGCTTGACGAAACGCGGAGGAGGAGCCGACAAGTAGGCACGCCGGCCGCCCTCGTTGATGACGATGCCGGCGCTGCGAGTGCGCCGGCCGAGCAGTGTCTCCGCCGCGGGCTCGGCCTTGACGCCGAGCAGGGCCGGAGTGCCGGAGGAGTGCGATGAAGATCGGGAGGAGGAATAAGAGGAGGAGGACCCGAACCTCCTTGGCGCCCATGGCCCGGCGCGTCGGTGCTGCGCCGTGGCGGCCGCCCTCGCCGGGTACGCCAACGGCGGGTCGTTGCCGCCCTCGAGGTACGTCAGCACGCCCTCGAGTGTGCGGCCGGGAACGCCCCACCACAGGTGGCGCCCCTCGCTGTTCTGCCGGCCACCAACCACCGGCGCGCCGTTGATGGACGCCAAGCGCTGCTGCTAACGGCGCTCGAAATACGCCGCCCAAGCCGCGTGGTTGTCGGCGGCGTACTGGTGGAGGGAGAGTTGGGCGTCGATGAGGGAGGCGCGCACGACCTCGACTTCTTCGGAGAAGTACTTCGGCTTTGCCACGGCGTCGGGCAACGGGGGAATGGGCACTCCCCCGGCGCTGAGCCTCCACCCCGTCGGCCCGGCGCGCATGTCCGGCGCCGCCGGGATGTTCGCTTGGAACAGGAGCCAGGACTCCTGTTCGCGGAGCGAACGGCGGCCGAAGCCGTTGGCCGCCGCCTCGTCTCCGGGGAAGCGTTCCGCCATGGCGACGGGCTCGAAAGAGGTAGAGAGATAGAGGGAGGGGCTGGGCGGCGGCGCTCGAGAGAGGTAGGGAGAGGGAGGAGCTGGGCGGCGGCGGGGGCGGGGCTGGTGTGGGCACAGGCGAGTGCAGGCCACCGGCTATACAGCCGCGCCGCACCCGTGTGTACGCGTACGAGGGAAGGGAGGCATCGGCGAGCCGTCCCGTGACGCGCCGCCCATGAGGAATCAATGGCAAGGCTGACCGGCGGCAGCCTTGGCATTGATTCCCCGAGGGAACCGAGGCCGTTGAGGGAAGACGAGGCGCCGTGTCGCTGACGCGACGGGCCCGCGGCTGTTTCGCGCCAAAACAGTTCGCCCCGGCGCCCCCGGGCGCCCCCCAGCGTGCCGGGTTCGGCCTGGGTCCACCGGCGCTGTTTTCGGCCCAGGCCGGTGAAAATCGGGCTCCTGGGGGCGCGACTGGGCCGTTTTTTTGGCGCCGGCGCGAAAAAATCGCCTGGGGAGGCCTTCCTGGGGACGCGGCTGGAGATGCCTAACTAGCTATGCAAGTTTATCCGCAAAAAAAACTAGCTATGCATATACATGCACAACATCCGTTGAACATCCATAAAACATGAGTGGATTTTTTCTTTTTATAGTTACACAATGCACCAGGGACAATATGGTCTTTTCACCTCAGACTTAACACCGTTAGTGTCTAAGATGGACGGAAGTGCCATATAAGAAACATAAATTACTTTAGGTGACAAATAGGGTAGAAAATTTTATTTTGGGCCAAATAGGGAATCAAAATTTAAGAAAGGGCCAAATAAGGAATTCTCTCTACATCTATTGGTTGCCAATGTGATCCGCACGTGCTCAACCAAGTCATTTTGAAGATTCAAATGAGAGTGTCAATCACGCATCTCATGATGGAATTGAACAAACTGTTCAAATGTGGCTGGGTCTTGGTGCAGGGGCTCAATATTTTCACCTTGATAGTCAAATCCTTGGTCGAAGATACTCTCATCACGCTCATCCTCGACGATCATGTTGTGCATGATCACACAAACAGTCATCACCTCTCAAAGCTTCCTTTCATCCCATGACAGTGCAGGGTTTCGAACGATACCCTACCGGGATTGAAGCACACCAAAAGCACGTTCCACATCCTTTCTAACACTCTCTTGCATTTGGGCAAATCTCTTTCTCTTCTCACCTTGGGGTTTCGAGATTGTCTTCATAAAAGTTGACCACTGAGGATATATACCATCTGTTAGATAGTATCCCTTGTTGTAATGGTGGCCGTTGATCTTAAAGTTGACAGGTGGGGAGTGGCCTTCTGTAAGCCTCGCGAAGACTGGAGAACGCTGCAGCACGTTGATATCATTGTGAGAACATGCCATGCCGAAGAAAGAATGTCATATCCAAAGATCCTGTGATGCCACCGCTTCTAATATGACAGTGCATGCCTTGACATGCCCTTTGTACTGGCTCTGCCAAGCAAATGGACAGTTTTTTCACTCCCAGTACATACAATCTATGCTACCAAGTATGCCTGGAAAGCCTCCAGCTGCGTTGGTCACCAACAATCTCTCTGTATCAGCGGCAGTTGGCTGCCTCAAGTACTCTGGGCCAAACACCTCGATCACAGCCTGGCAAAACTTGTACATTGACATCAGACATGTTGTCTCACTCATACGCACATACTCATCCACCAGATCGCCTGGAATTCCATATGCAAGCATGCGGATGGCCGCGGTGCATTTCTGGTAAGAGGAGAATCCAAGCTTGCCAAGGGCATCCGTCTTGCACTCGAAGTATGGATCATGAGCAACCACTCCCTCTCGGATACGATTGAACACATGCCTTGCCATTCGAAAACGGCGACGGAATTTATCCGGCTTAAAGAGTGGGGTGTTGGCAAAGTAATCGGCATAGAGCAGGGCGTGCCCTCTCTCCCTGTTGCGGTTCAGGTTGGGAGCACGGCCAGGAAGTGACCCCCTGTACCGAGGAAGCTGCCGTTGAATGTGGTCGTGAACGACCAGTGCAGCCACCACAATATCTTCATCATCCGACGACGAATCGTCCAATGAACAAAGAAAGTGATGGAAGAAAAACTCGTCTCCACTGTCCATACCTTTATGGGCAAAATGCCGAACACCTTGCGGGCGTGGTGGCGAAGAGGCCGCGATGATCACCTTGACGCAGCAGGGGTGGTTGCCGGCCGGCTACTGGCCGCTGTGGAGCTCTCGTCGGGAGCTGCCGAGGACGCCGTGCTGCGTCGCCGGCGGTCATGTCCCCTCTGCGGCCGGCAAAGACGTCGACGGCCAAAACTACGGCCACAGCACGGGCGTGGTGGCGGCCATGTCGAGAAGTGGTTTGGTAGGGACGACCGGAGGCTGCGCGGTGAGGAGGCAGCCGGAGAATAGCGGCGGCGCCGGCGGCGGGGCGGGGCGAGAGAGAGAGAGTGGAAGCGTTGGGAGCGGAGGGACTGTTAGTGTCCCCAACAGGCGGACCAGGGGGGGACAAGGGCGTGCGTCCAAGCCGTCCGCACGCGTCCGTTTCACCCTAAACCGAGCGCAAGTTTGGGCCGGGATAGACCGAAAACGGACGGAATCCGAACATTTGTCCGTTTAAGACCGTGCATGGGCTGCGCTATTCGTTCGTTTTACCCCAAACAGACAGGGGCGGACAGGATAGGGTCGCGCGGCGGAGGTAGCCTTATTCTGGTCGACAGCCAGAGCCGGCCACCACCGCCCGGCAGCGAAAGGAACACGGACGGGGGAGGGCGGTGCAGTGCAGGAATAGCGTAGCAGGCTAGCAGCAGCAGCGCAAGGCGACGGCAGACCGACAGGCACCGGATCCAAATCTTAGCTGGCCACGTACGGGAACCCACCTGCACGAATAGGATGCGAGAAGTCTCAAGTCTGAACCCAGAAATGCACCCAGCAACGGAAGGTTGGAGCGGGATCTGTCGACGCGTCTGCCCGTCGGATCGGAACGAGGTTCCGCTGCCACTTGCCGCTGTCTCCGGTGCCTTTTCCGGGAAGGGAAGGGATCTTGACTTCAGCTCCCACCCAGACCCAGGGAGGGCAGGAGGAGCGCACCGGCGGATGCCGCGCCTTTTCTGCTCGCTTTCTCAAGTCCGTCGCTGTGGCTGTGCACCGACGGAGACGCCATGATTTTTTATCAATATAAAAGATGGATCCATCCAAGTCCTACCAGCGATGATGGTCCGAGGAGGTGATGGGCGGTGACGATGATCATGTGTGTGAGACGTGGCCGCTTGCGCTGCTAGCCGTAGACTAGTAGTGCTCGTACTACTCTCTCGTAGTAGGTGGAGGAGCGGCACCGGCAACAGCTACTACACGAAAAATACAATGATCAGCGAAACCAGACTGGTCACCGGATGCTGGTGTCGCAATGTGCGTGACACCGGTGGCTATCTTGACCTCTCTGGTGGCGGTATGAGCAACTGTTTTTTTTTTCTTTTTTGTTCGTGCAGAGTACTGCACAAAAAATGATACTTCCTCTGTTCATTTTTGTAAGTCGTTTTAAGACAGCTGAAATTAAACTGTTTTAGTTGTTGTCTCAAATGTCTAAAATGTCTTATAAAAATGAGCGGAGGGAGTAGTAGAAAAATTCAAACAATTATGATTCTTTAATGTTTATGGTTGGATGTTTTTTAAGAACTTTTCACTTGGTCATCGTCTATTCATCTCTCATGACAGTAGAACGGAAATGAGAACTAACAAAAAATATATGCAGGTTCCTATACCACCTAACGATGACTACGAAAGTGCTAGACCTGCATACCTCCTACTAAAAGGCTACGCAACTTTTCATCTCTAACTAATCAACTGGGATGGGCCCCAACTACCAACCCGGATCCAATTAATTACCTACACATCAGCCTTTACGTAAAGTGTTCATGTAAGTTTTTGTGGGTGTAGCATTACTTCGATGACTATAAACACCGGAGCAAGCGAAAGACGCGCCGTCACCACCACTCTCTCATCGAAGCCAGACATAACTTGCCGTGGTAAACACTAAGCCGCCGTGTTAATCCCTAAAGGACAAGTGCATCAATATCGGTGCGTATGTAAGAGTCGCTATCTTTTCCCCTCTGTCTTCTAATATAAGTGTGTGCAAGACGCGGAACAATGTTCCACTGGATCTATTAAGAATACAGATAAAAAAATGATACTCCCTCCAGTCCATATTTGTAACACCCAATATGCGACTATACTCCATACGTGTCGAGGCACGACTTGGGGTATAAGCGCATATTGGTATGTTTGCAAGAGTGGTATCAGAGCCAATCCCTCGCGGTTACATGGATGTTTGTGGACAGGTGCGCGGTCATGTTGTTCATGACATTTGTGATCCGTCGTGGCACACGGCATGACACATGTACCGGACTGGATGCACAGACGTATGTGTTAAGAGGGAACGTTCCTGTGGCCTGACGAGGACGTCATTTCCTCTGAGTGGGGGTGTATGTGATAGCCTGGCTAATTAGGGATGGTAGACTACTAATATCAATAATGAATTCCTTCTTTTACGGAAGCTCATTTGGACAGAACTTTAAAGTTAAGTGTGCTCAGCTTGGAGTAATTTCAGGATGGATGACCGACCGGAAAGTTGCTTCCGGGTGCGCACGAGTGAGGACAAAGTACACAGAAAAGACGTATTGATCTGTGGGACCAGTCTAAATCCCGCCAGGAGTAACGACCACCGGCGGGAGTGTCCGGGACGTTACAATATTACTAGATATAGATCGGATGGAGTAATAATTCTTTTAAACAATTATAATTATTTTTAACATAGATGGTCGAGTGTTTTTCCCCAAAACTTTTGGTTTACTCATCATCAATCAGGGCAGTACAAAAACAACACCAGGAAATAGCAAAAAAATACATGTAGATTTGTAAAACTGGCGTGAGGCAAAGGTGTGTCGTCATGACCCCTCCCTCACCGTATGTCGAAATAGACAACCGAGGAGTCGTCTTACTAAGACCCGACAAAACCACGTACCAGAACGACAACCACTACCGATGAAGAGAAGCGTAGATAGAAATGATCCAACTTGTATACAGATAAAGGAAGACTGGATCCGCGAAGTTCCACCGAAGAACAATACCGATCGAACCCCATGAGATCCACCAAAGACACACCTCTATAATCTATATGCACCACAACGACGCTGGGCACAGTGCCAAAACGAGGGCTAAGCACGGAGGATCCTACTCCATCTTCAAGGAATCATTGCCGCTGTCGGTGTCAAAACCGGCGGATCTCGGGTAGGGGGTCCCAAACTGTGCGTCTAGGCCGGATGGTAACAGGAGGCAGGGGACACAATGTTTTACCCAGGTTCGGGCCCTCTTGATGGAGGTAAAACTCTACGTCCTGCTTGATTGATATTGATGATATGGGTAGTACAAGAGTAGATCTACCACGAGATCAGAGAGGCTAAACCCTAGAAGCTAGCCTATGGTATGATTGTTGTTCGTCCTACGGACTAAAACCCTCCGGTTTATATAGACACCGGAGAGGGCTAGGGTTACATAGAGTCGGTTACAATGGTAGGAGATCTACATATCCGTATCGCCAAGCTTGCCTTCCACGCCAAGGAAAGTCCCTTCCGGACACGGGACGAAGTCTTCGATCTTGTATCTTCATAGTCCAGGAGTCCGGCCGAAGGTATAGTCCGGCCATCCGGACACCCCTTAATCCAGGACTCCCTAAGTAGCCCCTGAACTAGGCTTCAATGACGACGAGTCCGGCGCGCAGATTGTCTTCGGCATTGCAAGGCGGGTTCCTCCTCCAAGTACTTCATAGAAGATTTTTGAACACAAAGGTAGTGTCCGGCTCTGCAAAATAAGTTTCCACATATTACCATAAAGAGAATAACATTTACACAAATCTAATCTGCTGACGTATTCCGTAGCGTGACATCGCACCACGACCAAGTCTTTATTCGAATCGTTTTACCGTCCCACCTCAGGGCGTTTAGCGAGGCAGTTTCCTTGGCACGTCTTGTTAAAGCAAAGAATTTGTCCCCTTATTCCAGGATTCTCATCAATACGGGCGTGGGTAACCCAACCGTACCCGTTGGTATATTTTCTCGACCAAAGGCGAGTCCCAAACGGTCATGGGGAAGGCCCTTGGTATTCAACCTCTTATAAAGAGACCAAGGCCTTACTCCTTTCTTTCAATCTCAAACGAGTTCGCCCTTCGCCTCGAGTTCCAACACCCAAGGCTCCAGATTTCAGGCGCTTCGGACCTTCGACAATGTCCGGTTCCGACCTTCGAGGCCGATGGATGCCCTCCTCCGTCATGGAGGAGGACGTGCTGAAGTTGAGAGAGGCCAGGTTCTTGACCAGCGAAATCTCGCATAGGTTGCCTGCTCAAGGGCAGGTCATTCCCACTCCCAAGCCTGGTGAGAGTGTGGTGTTTATGTCTCACTTCCTTCGGGGGCTAGGATTCCCGACTGATCCCTTCGTGAGGGGGATCATGTTTTATTATGGGCTGGAATTTCACAACTTAGCTCCGGAGTCCGTCCTCCATATTTCCTCGTTCATCGTCGTGTGTGAAGCCTTCCTCCGTATTACTCCTCACTTCGGACTATGGCTCAAAACCTTCAAAGTAGAGCCGAAGATGATTGAGGGACGGCACGCAGAGTGTGGAGGTGCTTTTATAAGCAAGAATGCTGGTGCTCCATGGACCGAGGGCTCTTTTCCAGGGGAGTCCAGCTTATGGCAACGAGAGTGGTTTTATATCACACCTCCCAGGAGCACCAAGTGGGTGGCGCTGCCTCCTTTCCACTCGGGTCCCCGCCATGACTGGCGTCATGGGTCAATACGGGGCTGGACTGGGGGCCGGCAAAGGACGTGCCCCTGTTGCAGGGCCGCATCCGAGATATCCTAGAAAGAGACATCAGTCTGGTCGTGGTGATGCAAGCTATGTTAATTCGCCGAGTTCTACCCTGCAAACATCGCCCCTCCGCCTGTGGGAGTTCAACCCGGAGGGACCACGAGTTCTCCAACATTTTCTTGGCATGACGCCCGTGGAGATGTACAAATTGTTCTTCGGACCACAAGTAGTGTGTCCGGATTCTACGGAGGACGCAGGTCTAAGCTGCAATCGTCCGGATACTCAAGTAAGTAGCCTTGTGCCCGGACTCGCTATCCGTATATCTATCATAAAATTGCCCCTAAAAGAGTTGTCCTTTAAACAAGAGTGGATAGAGAAAGCAAAGCTAATCAGGTGTCCGGCCCCCTCCCCGAGACCACGCGCGGGTCCCGTGCTAGTCAGGATGTTGGAGGTTGTGCCTTCAAAGGGAAGCGAGGGAGGGGACAAGGAAGCTACAACCTCCTCAAAGGAGGTTGTCCGGAAGGGAGGAATCGAAAATTCCTCTCCTCAGGGGAAGAAGAGGACCGCCTCTGAAGACCCGGAGACCATGACCTTAAAGCGGGGGAAGAAATCTTCGCCAGAGGGTCCTGTGCTGGGGGATACTTCAGCCGAATTATGCCCTCAAGGGGATCAGCCCTTCACCGAGCCGTAAGTAGAGAGAAGTTTTCTTTTTAAGAAACGAGAGAAATCCCTGCTTTATATCTGAGAAGAGTAATCGAAAATTTACCTTGTAGCTCGGACCTTAGCCCTTCTCAGCAGAGCTCGTCTTCGGGGGATCTTCTTGTTGGAAATATGCCCTAGAGGCAATAATAAAAGGATTATTATTATATTTCCTTGTTCATGATAATTGTCTTTTATTCATGCTATAATTGTGTTATCCGAAAATCGTAATACATTCGTGAATACATAGACACCAACATGTCCCTAGTAAGCCTCTAGTTGACTAGCTCGTTGATCAACAGATAGTCGTGGTTTCCTGACTATGGATATTGGATGTCATTGATAACGAGATCACATCATTAGGAGAATGATGTGATGGACAAGACCCAATCCTAAACATAGCACAAGATCGTATAGTTCGTTTGCTAGAGTTTTTCCAATGTCAAGTATCTTTTCCTTAGACCATGAGATCGTGTAACTCCCGGATACCGTAGGAGTGCTTTGGGTGTACCAAACGTCACAACGTAACTGGGTGACTATAAAGGTATACTACGAGTATCTCCGAAAGTATCTGTTGGGTTGACACGGATCAAGACTGGGATTTGTCACTCCATATGACGGAGAGGTATGTCTGGGCCCACTCGGTAATGCATCATCATAATGAGCTCAAAGTGACCAAGTGTCTGGTCACGGGATCATGCATTACGGTACGAGTAAAGTGACTTGCCGGTAACGAGATTGAACGAGGTATTGGGATACCGACGATCGAATCTCGGGCAAGTAATGTACCGATTGACAAAGGGAATTGAATACGAGATTGCTTGAATCCTCGACGTCGTGGTTCATCCGATGAGATCATCGAGGAGCATGTGGGAGCCAACATGGGTATCCAGATCCCGCTGTTGGTTATTGACCGGAGAGTCGTCTCGGTCATGTCTACATGTCTCCCAAACCCGTAGGGTCTACACACTTAAGGTTCGGTGACGCTAGGGTTGTATGGATATGAGTATGCAGTAATCCGAAAGTTGTTCGGAGTCCCGGATGAGATCCTAGACGTCACGAGGAGTTCCGGAATTGTCCGGAGGTGAAGAATTATATATAGGAACTGTAGTTTCGGCCATCGGGAAAGTTTCGGGGTCACCGGTATTGTACCGGGACCACCGGATGGGTCCCGGGGGTCCATCGGGTGGGGCCACCCATCCCGGAGGGCCCCATGGGATGAAGTGGGGAGGGGAACCAGCCCATAGTGGGCTGGTGCACCCCCCCTTGGGCCCCCCATGCGCCTAGGGTTGGGAACCCTAGGGGAGGGGGCGCCTCCACTTGCCTTGGGGGCTACTCCACCCCCTTGGCCGCCGCCCCCCTAGGAGATCCCATCTCCTAGGGCCGGCGCACCCCCTAGGGGCCTATATAAAGGGGGGGAAGGGAGGGCAGCCGCACCTGAAGTCTTGGCGCCTCCCTCTACCCTGCTACACCTCTCCCTCTCGCAGAAGAACGGCGAAGCCCTGCTGCGGTGACTGCTGCATCCACCACCACGCCGTCGTGCTGCTGGATCTTCATCAACCTCTCCTCCCCCCTTGCTGGATCAAGAAGGAGGAGACGTCACGCTGACCGTACGTGTGTTGAACGCGGAGGTGCCGTCCGTTCGGCGCTAGGATCTCCGGTGATTTGGATCACGTCGAGTACGACTCCCTCATCCCCGTTCTCTTGAACGCTTCCGTGCGCGATCTACAAGGGTATGTAGATGCACTCCCCTCTCGTTGCTAGATGACTCCATAGATAGATCTTGGTGAAACTTAGAGAATTTTTTTTGTTTTCTGCAATGTTCCCGAACAGTGGCATCATGAGCTTGGTCTATGCGTAGTTACTATGCACGAGTAGAACACAAAGTAGTTGTGGGCGTCGATATTGCCAATTTGCTTGCCGTTACTAGTCTTATCTTGATTCGGCGGCATCGTGGGATGAAGCGGCCCGGACCAACCTTACACGTACGCTTATGTGAGACCGGTTCCACGGACTGACATGCACTAGTTGCATAAGGTGGTTGGCGGGTGTCTGTCTCTCCCACTTTAGTCGGATCGGGTTCGATGAACAGGGCCCTTATGAAGGGTAAATAGAAATTGGCAATTCACGTTGTGGTTTTGGCGTAGGTAAGAAAACGTTCTTGCTAGAACCCTATTGCAGCCACGTAAAAAACTTGCAACAACAATTAGAGGACGTCTAACTTGTTTTTGCAGCAAGTGTTTTGTGATGTGATATGGCCAAAGTTGTGATGAATGATGAATGATATATATGTGATGTATGAGATCATGTTCTTGTAATAGGAATCACGACTTGCATGTCAATGAGTATGACAACCGGCAGGAGCCATAGGAGTTGTCTTTATTTTTTGTATGACCTGCGTGTCATTGAGAAACGTCATGTAAATTACTTTACTTTATTGCTAAATGTGTTAGCCATAGTAGTAGAAGTAATAGTTGGCGAGCAACTTCATGGAGACACGATGATGGAGATCATGATGATGCAGATCATGGTGTCAAGCCGGTGACAAGATGATCATGGAGCCCCAAGATGGAGATCAAAGGAAGCTATATGATACTGGCCATATCATGTCACTATTATTTGATTGCATGTGATGTTTATCATGTTTTGCATCTTGTTTACTTAGAACGACGGTAGTAAATAAGATGATCCCTCATAATAATTTCAAGAAAGTGTTCCCCCTAACTGTGCACCGTTGCGACAGTTCGTTGTTTCGAAGCACCACGTGATGATCGGGTGTGATAGATTCCAACGTTCACATACAACGGGTGTAAGACAGATTTACACATGCAAACACTTAGGCTGACTTGACGAGTCTAGCATGTACAGACATGGCCTCGGAACACAGAAGACCGAAAGGTCGAGCATGAGTCGTATAGAAGATACGATCAACATGAAGATGTTCACCGATGTTGACCAGTCTGTCTCACGTGATGATCGGACACGGCCTAGTTAACTTGGATCATGTTATACTTAGATGACTGGAGGGATGTCTATCCGAGTGGGAGTTCATTGAATAATTTGATTATATGAACTTAATTATCATGAACTTAGTCTAAAATCTTTACAACATGTATTGTAGATCAAATGGCCAACGTTGTCCTCAACTTCAACGCGTTGCTAGAGAAAACCAAGCTGAAAGACGATGGCAGCAACTATACAGACTGGGTCCGGAACCTGAGGATCATCCTCATAGCTGCCAAGAAAGATTATGTCCTACAAGCACCGCTAGGTGAAGCGCCTGCTCTCCCTGCAGAACAAGACGTTATGAACGCTTGGCACACACGTGCCGATGATTACTCCCTCGTTCAGTGTGGCATGCTTTACAGCTTAGAGCCGGGGCTCCAAAAGCGTTTTGAGAGACACGGAGCATATGAGATGTTCGAAGAGCTGAAAATGGTTTTTCAAGCTCATGCCCGGGTCGAGAGATATGAAGTCTCCGACAAGTTCTTCAGCTGTAAGATGGAGGAAAACAGTTCTGTCAGTGAGCACATACTCACTATGTCTGGGTTACATAACCGCTTGACTCAACTGGGAGTTAATCTCCCAGATGACGCGGTCATTGACAGAATCCTTCAGCCGCTTCCACCGAGCTATAAGAGCTTTGTGATGAACTTCAATATGCAGGGGATGGAACAGACCATTCCTGAAGTATTTGCAATGCTGAAATCAGCAGAGGTAGAAGTCAAAAAGGAACATCAAGTGTTGATTGTGAATAAAACCACTAAGTTCAAGAAAGGCAAGGGTAAGAAGAACTTCAAGAAGGACGGCAAGGGAGTTGCCGCGCCCGGTAAGCAAGCTGCCGGGAAGAAGCCAAAGAATGGACCCAAGCCCGAGACTGAGTGCTTTTATTGCAAGGGAAGTGGTCACTGGAAGCGGAACTGCCCCAAATACTTAGCGGACAAGAAGGCCGGCATCACGAAAGGTATATGTGATATACATGTAATTGATGTGTACCTTACCAGTACTCGTAGTAGCTCCTGGGTATTTGATACCAGTGCAGTTGCTCACATTTGTAACTCAAAGCAGGAGCTGCGGAATAAGCGGAGACTGGCGAAGGACGAGGTGACGATGCGCGTCGGGAATGGTTCCAAGGTCGATGTGATCGCCGTCGGCACGCTACCTCTACATTCACCTACGGGATTAGTTTTAAACCTCAATAATTGTTATTTAGTGCTAGCTTTGAGCATGAACATTGTATCAGGATCTCGTTTAATTCGAGATGGCTACTCATTTAAATCCGAGAATAATGGTTGTTCTATTTATATGAGAGATATGTTTTATGGTCATGCTCCGATGGTGAATGGTTTATTCTTAATGAATCTCGAACGTAATGCTACACATATTCATAGTGTGAATACCAAAAGATGTAAGATTGATAATGATAGTCCCACATACTTGTGACACTGCCGCCTTGGTCACATAGGTGTCAAACGCATGAAGAAGCTCCATGCAGATGGACTTTTAGAGTCTCTTGATTACGAATCATTTGACACGTGCGAACCATGCCTCATGGGTAAAATGACCAAGACTCCGTTCTCAGGAACAATGGAGCGAGCAACCAACTTATTGGAAATCATACATACTGATCTGTGCGGTCCAATGAGTGTTGAGGCTCGCGGTGGCTATCGTTATGTTCTCACCCTCACTGATGACTTGAGTAGATATGGGTTTGTCTATTTAATGAAACACAAGTCTGAGACCTTTGAAAAGTTCAAGGAATTTTAGAGTGAGGTTGAGAATCAACGTGACAGGAAAATCAAGTTCTTGCGATCAGATCGTGGGGGAGAATACTTGAGTCACGAATTTGGCACACACTTAAGAAAATGTGGAATAGTTTCACACCTCACGCCGCCTGAAACACCTCAGCGTAATGGTGTGTCCGAACGTCGTAATCGCACTCTATTAGATATGGTGCGATCTATGATGTCTCTTACCGATTTACCTCTATCATTTTGGGGCTATGCTTTAGAGACTGCCGCATTCACTTTAAATAGGGCTCCGTCGAAATCCGTTGAGACGACACCGTATGAATTATGGTTTGGGAAGAAACCTAAGCTGTCATTTCTAAAAGTTTGGGGATGCGATGCTTATGTCAAGAAACTTCAACCTGAAAAGCTCGAACCCAAGTCAGAAAAATGCGTCTTCATAGGATACCCTAAAGAAACTATTGGGTATACCTTCTACCTCAGATCCGAAGGCAAGATCTTTGTTGCCAAGAATGGATCCTTTCTAGAGAAAGAGTTTATCTCGAAAGAAGTAAGTGGGAGGAAAGTAGAACTTGATGAAGTATTACCTCTTGAACCGGAAAGTGGCGCAACTCAAGAAAATGTTCCTGAGGTGCCTGCACCGACTAGAGAGGAAGTTAATGATGATGATCATGAAACTTCAGATCAAGTTGCTACTGAACTTCGTAGGTCCACAAGGACACGTTCCGCACCAGAGTGGTACGGCAACCCTGTCTTGGAAATCATGTTGTTAGACAACGGTGAACCTTCGAACTATGAAGAAGCGATGGCGGGCCCGGATTCCGACAAATGGCTGGAAGCCATGAAATCCGAGATAGGATCCATGTATGAAAACGAAGTATGGACTTTGACTGACTTGCCCGTTGAGCGGCGAGCCATAGAAAATAAATGGATCTTTAAGAAGAAGACAGACGCGGATGGTAATGTGACCATCTATAAAGCTCGGCTTGTCGCTAAGGGTTATCGACAAGTTCAAGGGGTTGACTACGATGAGACTTTCTCATCCATAGCGAAGCTGAAGTCCGTCCGAATCATGTTAGCAATTGCCGCATTCTATGATTATGAGATATGGCAAATGGACGTCAAAACGGCATATCTTAATGGTTTCCTTAAGGAAGAATTGTATATGATGCAGCCGGAAGGTTTTGTCGATCCTAAGAATGCTGACAAGGTGTGCAAGCTCCAATGCTCGATTTATGGGCTGGTGCAAGCATCTCGGAGTTGGAACTTTCGCTTTGATGAGATGATCAAAGCGTTTGGGTTTATGCAGACTTATGGAGAAGACTGCGTTTACAAGAAAGTGAGTGGGAGCTCTGTAGCATTTTTCATATTATATGTAGATGACATACTTTTGATGGGAAATGATATAGAACTTTTGGACAACATTAAGGCCTACTTGAATAAGAGTTTTTCAATGAAGGACCTTGGAGAAGCTGCTTATATATTAGGCATCAAGATCTATAGAGATAGATCAAGACGCCTCATAGGTCTTTCACAAAGCACATACCTTGATAAGATATTGAAGAAGTTCAATATGGATCAGTCTAAGAAGGGGTTCTTGCCTGTGTTGCAAGGTGTGAAATTGAGCTCAGCTCAATGTCCGACCACGACAGAAGATATAGAAGAGATGAGTGTCATCCCCTATGCCTCAGCCATAGGGTCTATTATGTATGCCATGCTGTGTACCAGATCTGATGTAAACCTTGTCGTAAGTTTGGTAGGTAGGTACCAAAGTAATCCCGGCAAGGAACACTGGACAGCGGTCAAGAATATCCTGAAGTACCTGAAAAGGACTAAGACATGTTTCTCATTTATGGAGGTGACGAAGAGCTCATCGTAAAGGGTTACATCGACGCTAGCTTCGACACAGATCTGGATGACTCTAAGTCACAAACCAGATACGTGTATATGTTGAATGGTGGAGCAGTAAGCTGGTGCAGCTGCAAGCAGAGCGTCGTGGCGGGATCTACATGTGAAGCGGAGTACATGGCAGCCTCGGAGGCAGCGCATGAAGCAATTTGGGTGAAGGAGTTCATCACCGACCTACGAGTCATACCCAATGCGTCGGGGCCGATCAAACTCTTCTGTGACAACACTGGAGCTATTGCACTTGCCAAGGAGCCCAGGTTTCACAAGAAGACCAGGAACATCAAGCGTCGCTTCAACTCCATTCGTGAAATGTTCAAGATGGAGACATAGATATTTGTAAAGTACATACGGATCTAAATGTCGCAGATCCGTTGACTAAACCTCTCCCTAGGGCAAAACATGATCAACACCAGAACTCTATGGGTGTTCGATTCATCACAATGTAACTAGATTATTGACTCTAGTGCAAGTGGGAGACTGTTGGAAATATGCCCTAGAGGCAATAATAAAAGGATTATTATTATATTTCCTTGTTCATGATAATTGTCTTTTATTCATGCTATAATTGTGTTATCCGAAAATTGTAATACATGTGTGAATACATGGACACCAACATGTCCCTAGTAAGCCTCTAGTTGACTAGCTCGTTGATCAACAGATAGTCGTGGTTTCCTGACTATGGACATTGGATGTCATTGATAACGAGATCACATCATTAGGAGAATGATGTGATGGACAAGACCCAATCCTAAAAATAGCACAAGACCGTATAGTTCATTTGCTAGAGTTTTTCCAATGTCAAGTATCTTTTCCTTAGACCATGAGATCGCGTAACTCCCGGATACCGTAGGAGTGCTTTGGGTGTACCAAACGTCACAACGTAACTGGGTGACTATAAAGGTATACTACGGGTATCTCGGAAAGTATCTGTTGGGTTGACACGGATCAAGACTGGGATTTGTCACTCCATATGACGGAGAGGTATCTCTGGGCCCACTCGGTAATGCATCATCATAATGAGCTCAAAGTGACCAAGTGTCTGGTCACGGGATCATGCATTACAGTACGAGTAAAGTGACTTGCCGGTAACGAGATTGAACGAGGTATTGGGATACCGACGATCGAATCTCCGGCAAGTAACGTACCGATTGACAAAGGGAATTGAATACGGGATTGCTTGAATCCTCGACGTCGTGGTTCATCCGATGAGATCATCGAGGAGCATGTGGGAGCCAACATGGGTATCTAGATCCCGCTGTTGGTTATTGACCGGAGAGTCGTCTCGATCATGTCTACATGTCTCCCGAACCCGTAGGGTCTACACACTTAAGGTTCGGTGACGCTAGGGTTGTATGGATATGAGTATGCAGTAATCTGAAAGTTGTTCGGAGTCCCGGATGAGATCCTGGACGTCACGAGGAGTTCCATAATTTTCCGGAGGTGAAGAATTATATATAGGAAGTGTAGTTTCGGCCATCGGGAAAGTTTCGGGGTCGCCGGTATTGTACCGGGACCACCGGATGGGTCCCGGGGGTCCACCGGGTGGGGCCACCCATCCCGGAGGGCCCCATGGGCTGAAGTGGGGAGGGGAACCAGCCCATAGTGGGCTGGTGCGCCCCCCCTGGGCCCCCCATGCGCCTAGGGTTGGGAACCCTAGGGGAGGGGGCGCCTCCACTTGCCTTGGGGGCTACTCCACCCCCTTGGCCGCCGCCGCCCCTAGGAGATCCCATCACCTAGGGACGGCGCACCCCCTAGGGGGCCTATATAAAGGGGGGAGGGAGGGCAGCCGCACCTGAAGTCTTGGCGCCTCCCTCTTCCCTGCTACACCTCTCCCTCTCGCAGAAGAACGACGAAGCCCTGCTGCGGTGACTGCTGCATCCACCACCACGCCGTCGTGCTGCTGGATCTTAATCAACCTCTCCTTCCCCCTTGCTGGATCAAGAAGGAGGAGACGTCACGCTGACCGTACGTGTGTTGAACGCGGAGGTGCCGTCCGTTCGGCGCTAGGATCTCCGGTGATTTGGATCATGTCGAGTACGACTCCCTCATCCCCGTTCTCTTGAACGCTTCCGCGCGCGATCTACAAGGGTATGTAGATGCACTCCCCTCTGGTTGCTAGATGACTCCATAGATAGATCTTGGTGAAATGTAGAGAAATTTTTTTGTTTTCTGCAACGTTCCCCAACACTTCTTCCGGAGATGATGGAGAGCAGAACGCCTCCCCCTGCCGTGCCGCCTTGCGAGGCGGGCGACCCTGAGGTATCATCACGGAGGGTTTCTTCGAATCCGGCGGGGCCGGAAGGTAGTCATATGGCCCCCCAAAGCCCTCCGCGTCCGGCCTTCGAAAAGGGCCATCGGACGAGTCCCGCGCCGTCCGGTGCGCGGTCGGAGGAGCTGAAGGATCTGCTAGGGCGTGCATCTATCTCAGAGGAGCACCGTGCCTTGATGGGTACGGTGATTGAGAGGATTTCATCCGCGGAGAGCGTATTGCACGAGGCCGTCAGGAGTTTACTGACAAGTTTTGAGGTACGCGAAATAATGTACCCTTTTTGGATAGTTGCGCGTAAATAAGATGCGCCCTGTGTAGATAGTAGCCCCTGAGACTCTGCGCGTTGTCAAAAGTGATGGCGCGCAGAGGATCATAATCCCAGGTGTCGGTGTCAAAACCGGCGGATCTCGGGTAGGGGGTCCCGAACTGTGCGTCTAGGCCGGATGGTAACAGGAGACAGGGGACACTTTGTTTTACCCAGGTTCGGGCCCTCTCGATGGAGGTAATACCCTACTCCTGCTTGATTAATATTGATGATATCGGTAGTACAAGAGTAGATCTACCACGAGATCAAGGAGGCTAAACCTTAGAAGGTAGCCTATTGTATGATTGTTGTGTATGGAGTTGATTGCCTACGGACTACAACCCTCCGGTTTATATAGACACCGGATAGGGTTAGGATTACACAGAGTCGGTTACAATGGTAGGAGATCTTGAATATCCGCACCGCCAAGCTTGCCTTCCACGCCAAGGAAAGTCCCATCCGGACACGGGACGAAGTCTTCAATCTTGTATCTTCATAGTCCAGGAGTCCGACCGAAGGTATAGTCGGGCTACCCGAACACCCCCTAATCCAGGACTTCCTCAGTAGCCCCCGAACCAGGCTTCAATGACGATGAGTCCGACGTGCAGATTGTTCGACATTGCAAGGCGGGTTCCTCTCCAAATCTTGTGTACCTGTAGGAATAATGTCCGATTTTTGTAATGTAGTGCTCCTCGGCTTCCATACCCAATAATGGCCGTCTTCCACGTGTTCAAACAAATGCGAAAAGCCAGGGCATTTTTACATCCACACCCCTAGCCGTATAAACGATCCGCCTATTTAACGGGATGGGGATTTAGGTCCAAACCACATCTTCTCCTTTCCGCGAGTTATCATCAGAGCGCTTCCAGCAAAGGTCCATTCCATCATGACCAGCCGTCGCAGCTCCTCCCCTCGCCCCTCCGGTCCCAAACCCGGGGACTGGGAGAGTTGCACCATCCTGCACAGCAAGTTAGCGTCACTTCAGGCCAAGGGATTCCTCCCTCAGGCATGTATGGTCCCGGTCCGAGCCGGTCTCGCCACCTATAATGGCGGAAAACAAGCGGAGAGCACCCCCAATCCTTCTAAAGGAGAGCGGGTGTGCCTTGTCCCTTATCTAATGAGGGGACTGGGATTTCCAATTCACCCATTTCTCCGCGGGCTTCTGGAGTTCTACGGCCTCCAGCTGTACAATCTCACGCCCGCCTCCGTATTACACATTGCGGGTTTCGTCGCCCTTTGCGAGCTATTTTTAGGCGTTGAGGCTCATTTCGCGCTGTGGAAGAGGTTATTCTGCCTGGTGCCCCGTTCTGAAAAGGGGTCTATATATCAAGTTGGCGGAGCCGAAGTATGGCGCATCGCCGGGACCGGATACCTATCTGGAACCCCAAAGAAGGCATCCGAGGACTGGCCTTCGGAATGGTTTTACATAGATGACGTCCCGCCACCGGACCCTATCCGGGTCGGTCTCCCTGAGTTCAACAGTGCTCCATTGAAGAAACGCTTGAGCTGGCGTCCGCGGAGCTCTCAGAGAGAAAGTGATAGGGACGTCCTTTACCTGATGGGCCGGATAAGACTATTGGCTCATTCCGGACTAACCATGATTGGAGTCATGGCCGCATGCATTATGCGGGGGGTGCAGCCGCTTCAATATAGAGGCCACCCCATGTGGGATTTCAACGGGGAGGATGACGCCACACGTTACGGTCGTAAGGGGCCGGACTCATCCGCCGCCTTAGTAAAGATCTTATCCTCTTTGTATAAGGGAGAAAAGAAGGAATTCCTTCGCGTCAATCCGCATGCCGGATTCAGTATGTACGATCCTCCAAGTTGGGTAAGTGAACAATTGCACTTGCCCGTTTGTTTTATCTCCCATGGTTAGATAGGTAGTCTAACGACTTCAATGCAGGAACTGCGACAGGAGGTAAAGGACATAAGCAGCCGCCCTCCACAGCCCGAGGACCCAGAACGGTCCCTCAATCCGGACTCCGAAGAGGATCCGGACATAACGGTGGATCTTATCGACGGGGTGTTCCATCAGCTAAGCAAGGACAATACCTTGGTAGCCATCATGGCTGATTACCCAGGGTTAATTTCGGTCTCCCAGGTGACAGAAACCGGAGTCTCATTCCCTTGAGAGAGATTGCACTCTCGCGTATTCCGGTGTTTCTGACGACAACCATGTTTTGCAGGAGAGTTTTCCGAGGTAGGAGGCCGAACCTGCGGCGGCTAGCCAACGAGGGGCCGCCGGCCCCTGGGGCAAAAAGGAATGAAGTCCGGACTGAGATGCCGGCGCAAAGGTATAGCGCACCCTCTGTTTCCCTGGTGTTATTCTGTCAGGGCATATTTAACGTTCGTGATATCTTCAGAACGAAGAGACCTCGCTGGACTACATCCGGAGAGGTTGCCAATCGCTCCTCCACCAGCCAGGCTCCAACGGCTGGCCAGGAAGCGGAGGCGAGCACAAGGCGCGTACCAGACGCTCCTCTGATAGAGGATGAGGACAGGCTGTCTGTCACAAATTCTGAAGTGGAGAGTGCCATGAACCACAGGCGTCGCCAGACAGTTCTACGCGACGCTTGTTTCTCCCAAGAGGCTTTAGATGCCTTTAATTCGGGATATGCGTACCTCCGTGCCGCTCAAAATGGTTTAGCCAGAGCCAAGGAGCAGTATGTAAAAGACATACGGGTAAGAAAATTTTGGTCAAATGTATATATACCAGTAGCCCCAGAGACTTGAAACAGTTAGAACAACTGATTTAAGGATCTTTTAATTATGCAGGTTCTTACAGAGAAGAATATTGTACTGTCCCAGGAGCTGGAAAAGTGCAAGGCCCAACTAAAGGCCGCACTAGCCGCGGCAGGGGAGTCCAAAGAGACCCCCTCAGGTAAGATACACTTCGAAAGATTAGTATTGTGTGGTGTGGGTGTGAATCTGACAAATCATATTGCAGATGGCGCCGGACTCGATCCGGACAAACAACAACTCTTACGCCAGCTAAAGGCCGGTGAGAGTATGTTGACAAGGGTGAGGCGAGAGAAGAATGATCTTCAGGATGCCAACACCAAGTTGGACGTCGAACTTAAAGATGTTCGTGGCCAGCTGTCGGACTCCACGAAGGAGAATCAGCGGCTTCGATGCGGCATTTTTAGTAAGTGCTTGAACGAACTTTGAAAAAAGAGTTCGGCGAAGAAGTCGACTAACAGAGTAATGTCTGTAGGTATGCTCACAGGTCGTCCTGCAGAGGAGATGCCCGGTTCTACGGGTGACCTTCGTCCCGAACTCATGCAACTGCACGAGCAAATTCGGCAGGCGATGCGGGGTGTTGCCCCAGCCTTATGGCCTGCCCACTACATGCCCGAGGGCCTTGGAGAGCTTGCGGAGAAGCTGAAGGGAGCTCGGCGACGCTTCCGGTTATGGAAGATATCGGCCTGCCGACAAGGCGCTAGGGAAGCCTGGGCCATGGTGAAGACCCGTTTTACAAAGTCTGACCCAAACCACATGGCCGAGGGCGGACCAGTGGGGCCTTACGGGAAGGAGATCCTTGTGAGCTTAGTATACGGCCAAGTAAAGTTGGCCGGGAAGTATTCCCAGCAGGACTATAAATTAGATAGCCTGTTAGATGGTATAGAAGAGGAATACAATCAGTCAGAATGACTATGTAATTTTGAATTGACATGTGTAATGCCTTCTAGCCGGATTGTAGATCGTTTGTCGTTGCCGACCTTTTAGCTTCGACCTCGGGACCTAACGGTCCGGAGTGTGTCCGAATACCATAGCGGTTATATAAGAACCGTAGTATGCGTGGAGACCAGGCGTAGGGGTCATTAGTGCTTTATCAGACAAGTGCCCAACTAGTTATGTTATATTACATGGTTAGTAAGAAACATCTTCCAGAGAGAATAGTTCCTTTAGGGGTTCCTTTTGCTGGGAGGCATGCCCTAAAGTGCATGTCCGGACTGCGTAAAAAGACGCAGAAAAAAGCATCTGGGGGCGCATATAAAAAAGAAAAAAGATCATCTTTTATCTCAACGACCGAATATTCCCTTAAGAACGCTAGCTTTCGGCTTCACCCAGTCTGAGGTACACATCCGGCTGACCCGGCAGTAACAATCGCAGAGGTGCTCCCTTTACCACCTAGCCGAACAATCGGGAACGTAGGGGTAAGCACAGGAGCCAGGCAATCCAGCTTGGCCAAAACTTAAGTCATATCGATGCAATAATGGTGAAGAAAAAGGTACATGCGGAAGTTTGACGCATGTGTTGGGCGTGAAGCCCGTATAAATAAGCTTCTGTTAAAGAAGCCCCCAGGTTTAATGAGCGCGAGTGGCGCGTCACTAGGTAAGCCTTTAAGGGCTATAAAAGAAAAGAGGGGAAGGAGAGAAATGTAAGACAGAAAAATGCAAAAAATGGACAGAGGAAGGAGACGAACACAGAGTCCGGCGCTAGGCGTAGAATCTTCGGAGACGGGTGGTGTTCCGCGGGTTCGGCTCGAGTCGGTTATCTGACGCATCTCGCAGGCGGTACGCCCCGCCAGTCAGGACTTGGTCGATTATGAATGGACCTTCCCACATGGGTTTGAGTTTGTCCTTTTTCTTATCCGACAGGCGTAGAACTAGTTCGCCAACATTGTAATTTTTGGCCCGTACTTCTCTGCTTTGATATCTTCGGGCCTGCTGTTGATAAAATGCGGAACGGGCTTTTGCCACGTCGCGCTCCTCCTCCAGGGCGTCCAAGTTGTCCCGCCGATCGAGCTCGGCTTCTCTTTCTTCGTACATGCACACTCTAGGTGAGTCATGAATTATGTCGTAGGGCAGAACTGCCTCTGTCGTACACCATAAAAAATGGTGTGTATTCGGTGGTGCGATTTGGCGTGGTCCGCAGCCCCCATAGCATGGAGTCGAGCTCCTCTACCCAGTGCGTGTTAGATTCCTTGAGGGACCGCACCAGTCTGGGTTTAATGCCGCTCATTATAAGACCATTTGCACGTTCGACCTGGCCGTTGGTTTGTGGGTGATAGACGGAAGCATAATCGAGCTTGATGCCCATGTTTTTGCACCAGAGTTTTACCTCGTCGGCGGTAAAGTTTGTACCGTTATCGGTTATGATGCTGTGGGGGACGCCATAGCGGTGTACCACCCCGGATATGAAGTCTATCACAGGTCCGAATTCGACCGTTTTAACAGGCTTGGCTTCTATCCATTTGGTGAATTTGTCCACCATGACCAGTAAGTATTTTTTTCCTATCGGTCCCACCTTTAAGGGGTCCGACCATGTCAAGCCCCCAGACCGCAAAAGGCCAGGTGATGGGTATAGTTTGGAGTGCAGTGGGTGGCATATGGCTTTAGATGGCAAAAAGTTGGCAACCAGCGCATCGTTGGACTAAGTCCTGAGCGTCTGCCCGGGCCGTCGGCCAATAAAAGCCTGTACGGAAAGCCTTGCTAACAAGGGACCGAGCAGCAGCGTGGTGACCACCGAGTCCGGCATGAATTTCAGCCAGAAGGTTCCGCCCTTCCTCTTCGGAGATGCACCTTTGAAGGACTCCGGATCACTAGCTAGGGTGATAATTCCGTTCGGCCCGGGAATCTTAAGCTTCATGTACCCGTAATGGGGTATTGCTTGGAAGATTGTGAATGCTTCCCGTCCCAGTAAAGCGTGATGTCCACTCTTAAACGGGGCCACTTGAAACGTGACTTCTTCGGACCTGTAATTATCCGGCATGCCGAACACCACATCTAGTGTGATTTTTCCTGTGCAGCGCGCTTCCCGACTGGGGATTATTCCTCTAAAGGTTGTGCTGCTTCGCTCGACGCGGCTCCAGTCTATTTCCATTTTTTGAAGGGTTTCCTCATAAATGAGGTTCAGTCCGCTGCCTCCATCCATGAGCACCTTGGTGAGGCGAAAGCCGTCCACTATGGGATTGAGGACCAATGCGGCTGGTGCTCGGGCTGTTCAGAATTTAGGTTCATCACTTGCGTTGAAGGTAATGGCAGTGTCGCTCCATGGATTTATTGTTGCAACTTGATAGACTTCGGCGAGGCTGCGGAGTGTTCTTTTTCGCCTATTGTTTGATGTGAAAGTCTCGAAGACCGTGAGAACGGTACTGGTGTTCTCGGGCTGGTTTTCTGCGGCCTCCAGGATTAAGAGATCCTCGCCAATTTTGGCCACCTGCGGAGTATCCAACATGCTCTAAGGCTGTGAGTTGGTGTGGCGTCCTCTGTACTATGAATTCTACAGGGTCCATCAAGCCACCTTTCCAGTACAGTTCCATGCCCTGTAGAGGGTTTTGGCTTTTTGGTGTTTATCCCGGGTGTCCTATGATGATGCACCCTCTTAGTTCGGACGGGGTTACTATTCAAGGCCGGATTATCCCAAAATTTTATTTCGGTTTTCCAGGCGCTTTCCATCGCACAATATTTTTGTACTATGGACGCCAAGTCAGCGAAGCGTGTAATATCACGGCGACTTACGGCGTTAAGGATTCCCTCGTCCGTGTAATTACTGCAAAAAATTGAGATTGCGTCTTCCCCGCGGCAATCCTTTATCCTGTTCATAACCAGGAGGAATCTGGCCCAGTAATGATGTACTGTTTCCTCGGGCTGCTGGATCTTCATCAATCCTTTACGCCGTCGTGCTGCTGGATCTTCATCAACCTCTCCTTCCCCCTTGCTGGATCAAGAAGGAGGAGACGTCACGTTAACCGTACGTGTGTTGAACGCGGATGTGCCGTCCGTTCAGCGCTAGGATCTCCGGTGATTTGGATCACGTCGAGTACGACTCCCTCATCCCCGTTCTCTTAAACGCTTCCGCGTGCGATATACAAGGGTATGTAGATGCACTCCCCTCTCGTTGCTAGATGACTCCATAGATAGATCTTGGTGAAACGTAGAGAAATTTTTTTGTTTTCTGCAACGTTCCCCAACACTTCTTCCGGAGATGATGGAGAGCAGAACGCCTCCCCCTGCCGTGCCGCCTTGCGAGGCGGGCGACCCTGAGGTATCATCACGGAGGGTTTCTTCGAATCCGGCGGGGCCGGAAGGTAGTCATATGGCCCCCCAAAGCCCTCCGCGTCCGGCCTTCGAAAAGGGCCATCGGGCGAGTCCCGCGCCGTCTGGTGCACGGTCGGAGGAGCTGAAGGATCTGCTAGGGCGAGCATCTATATCAGAGGAGCACCGGGCCTTGATGGGTACGGTGATTGAGAGGATTTCATCCGCGGAGAGCGTATTGCACGAGGCCGTCAGGAGTTTACTGACAAGTTTTGAGGTACGCGAAATAATGTACCCTTTTTGGATAGTTGCGCGTAAATAAGATGCGCCCTGTGTAGATAGTAGCCCCTGAGACTCTGTGCGTTGTCAAAAGTGATGGCGCGCAGAGGATCATAATCCCAAGTGTCGGTGTCAAAACCGGCGGATCTCGGGTAGGGGGTCCCGAACTGTGCGTCTAGGCCGGATGGTAACAGGAGACAGGGGACACTTTGTTTTACCCAGGTTTGGGCCCTCTCGATGGAGGTAATACCCTACTCCTGCTTGATTAATATTGATGATATGGGTAGTACAAGAGTAGATCTACCACGAGATCAAGGAGGCTAAACCTTAGAAGCTAGCCTATGGTATGATTGTTGTGTATGGAGTTGATTGCCTATGGACTACAACCCTCCGGTTTATATAGACACCGGATAGGGTTAGGATTACACAGAGTCGGTTACAATGGTAGGAGATCTTGAATATCCGCACCGCCAAGCTTGCCTTCCACGCCAAGGAAAGTCCCATCCGGACATGGGACGAAGTCTTCAATCTTGTATCTTCATAGTCCAGGAGTCCGGTCGAAGGTATAGTCCGGCTACCCGAACACCCCCTAATCCAGGACTCCCTCACCAGGTCTAACATGCCGCCTTCATACGTAGGTGGTGAAGTGTCCGGTGGCCAGCCGGACTGATGAATTTGCCGAGCTAAAGCGGCAACTTGATGTGGCAGATGCCGACATCGTGCTTGTCAACAAGCGGCTTGACGAGGCACAAGGTATATAATTACTCCGGCGGCACCTGGTAAGAGGAGCTTTATGCCAGTATCTTACAATGTGTGTGCTTGATGCAGATGATGCTTCTGCCATGGAGAATCTTCGGGCGGAGCTTGCCCGAGCCAAGGAGCAAGCCAGGAAAAGTGATGCGGCTGCCGGAAAGGCAATTGAAGAGTTGAAAGCCGAACAGGCTGCTCACTGCCGAAGCAAGAAGGAAATGGCCAAGATGGCCGTGAAGCTGAAGAACGCTGCTGACCGTTGCAAGCTTCTTGAAAAAGAAGATCGGGCGGAACAGACGGACCTGAATAAGGCCGTTGCCGATGCCAAGGATGCTCGCTCTGCGATGAGAGCTATGAAGGAGGAGCTGCGTCAGGCCGGAGAGATCGCGGTTGGAAAGCCCTTTATGCTGCGGAGGAAGTTCTGTGATCCTAAACATGCTCCGTTAGACCAGATGTGGAGTACGGCGGACACCTATCTGGATTTGGCAGCGAGTGCCGCAGATGCGGCCGAACACTTCCGAGATCAAGAAGATCGCGAAGTGGAAAAGCTCTTCTGGTCGTAGTTCCACAATCCAGAGCGTCCACTGTCATTAGCCGATCATTTGGCCGAATGGGCCGAGCTAAATAGGTTGTCCGGACTCGCCATGAAGTATGTCATGAGTCATCTATGGCCAGAGAGGCCAGAGCCGAAAAGTTATTTCAACTTGGTGCAGCAGTTCCTTGGTGCGGCGCCGCATATCAATGCGATGAAGAGGTCAGCGTGCATAGAGGGTGCGCAGATGGCTCTTGCCCGTGTCAAGACATACTGGGCGGAAATGGAAGCCACCGCTGTTGCATCCCCAGACTCGGATGGAAGCCGAGTACCTGCCGAGCACTATTTTCAGAAAGTTCTGCAAGGCGCTCGTTTGATAGAGACGCAGTGCTCGAAGGATACTATATTCGAATAGCATATATTATTGTAAAACAATATTTTGATAAATTGTAGAAGCTTTTTATACTTGTGCCTGCAAGTATTATGATACCTCCTGTGCGGCCGTTTAACATATATGTATATATAATCTGAAAGATGGCAGTCGTCGGCTTCAGCCCCCACACACATAATGCGGCGGTGTTCGCAGAAGGCGCATTTTCACACTTGATCCAATGTCTTGGTCCTACAAAGGAGGTGATAGCGCAGCGAACTAGACAATCGGACTATGATGCTTTATCACTTTCACTTAACCATAGGAGTTTGACAGTGAGGCTACTTATATAGCCCCTGGTGGCATCTGCGCTCGCCCTAACTCGGGGCGCGTATGTGCCTGGCCGGGAAACGGCCCTTCGTTAATGCGGAGGAATCCTAAAGATTCCGGTAAGTCATCGAGTGGTTGACCAGTCTCACGCTATATCATGATAGTCAGTTTTCGGCTTTCTCTACTGAGGTGCTCGCCTGGCCGAACCGGGGCACAATCGCAGTAGTTCTCCTGGTGCCGCCTTAGACGATAGAGCGGAACGTAAGGCAGCAAAACACAGGAGCCGGGCAAACCCAACATTTGACCAAAGACATGATTCGGAGCTGATGCATATAAGGCCAAACTCGCGACGCCGAACACTCCCTAAGGTATTCGGTCTTTATGAGGGCGGGCGGGATAACGCCCTTAGTAATAAGCTCCTAGTGTCCAGGTACGCGCAAAACTCGACGTGGCCACATGCCAAAATGCTAGCCTCCTCCTTGGTTATACCAAGAAACCAGGGGATGTGTATCAACAAGAGACAGTAAAAAAGGTTTACGCAGGGTCTTATTCTGAAAAGAATCCTTAGAACGGGTCCCTGCTGCACGTCTGCGCCTGTGTCTCCGTTGTGCTGTATCCTGGACGGGCGTAGCACGGTGTTCATCTGTAAAAAGAGAGGAACTTAGTTGAAGAAAAATCATGCCGAACATAAGTTATACTAAATAAACAAAGTATAAATCGAAATGGGTAACATTGAGCTTTATTGTCTCTTCTTTTATATGCGCGGAGCCCCTAGTACAGGGGTATACGGCTATTAAGCCTTTATCAATTTTATGTTTATGCCGGACTCGTCTAGCTGTGTCCGTGGTCTTGACGACCTGTTTAGGTGCTTTGGCTGGTGAAGCCGCTTTATTGTGGGGCTGTCAAGGCAGCCGCACTGTCTTCCGCGCAAGAGGAACACTCAATGTTTTCCCTTTAATGAGATGATGCCTCGTGGACCAGACATCTTAAGCGTAAGAGATGCATAATGCGGTATTACGTTAAAGTGGGCGAAAGCTTCGCGTCCCAGCAGTGCTTGATAGCTACTTGAGAATGGGGCGATGTGGAAAGTTATCTGTTCGCGACAGAAGTTATCGGGGGAGCCGAACATAACTTCTAGCCGGAGAGAACCCATACAGCGGGCATCCGGGCCTGGCGTTACCCTTGAAAGGAGGTTTTGCTATGGCGAATTTTTGTTGGGTCTATCCCCATGTTGCGGATTGTGTCCTGGTATAACAGGTTTAGACCACTGTCGCCATCCATCAGGACATTTGTAAAGTGTAGTCCGCCGATTATTGGATCTAATCCCAAGGTAGTCCAGCCTACGTTCCGGATACGTCTAGAGTAATCCTAATGATCGAAGGTGATTGGTTTTAACAACCATTGGCGAGACTCCTTTGGGATAGGCCGTATGGCGCGTATCTCTGGTGGCGTCGTTCTGTTCGTCACGTGAAGTAAGTTTACTGTTTTGACTTCTTGTGGGAAATCCTTTTGTTTCGTGGTGCTCTGCTTGTGGGGTTCGTCGTCGTCCTCACTTGGTGTGTCGAGCCCCTTGTGTTCGGCGTTGAGTTTGCCGGCTTGCTTGAAAACCCAACAATCTCTGTGGGTATGGTTCGCAGGCTTCCCGGAAGTACTGTGTATTTGACATATCTTGTCCAGGATTTCGTTTAAGTTGGATAGCTCGTCCCTGTTATCCTTGAGGGGTGGCTTTCTCTGATTCTGTCGCGAGCTTTTGAATCCGGCGTTGATCGCCGTGCTCTTTGGGCCGTTTCCCTTATTCTGGCGCTGGTCCTTGCTGCGTCGGGGTTTTCCGTTTCCATCCCTAACTTCGGATGTACTTGGGTTGCTGGTGCTACATCTTGCCAACCAGTTGTCCTCTCCTACGCAAAAGCGGGTCATGAGGCTTGTTAATGCGGCCATTGTTCTTGGCTTTTCTTGGCCGAGGTGTCTGGTGAACCATTCGTCTCGAACGTTATGCTTAAAAGCTGCTAGGGCTTCGGCGTCCGAACAGTCGACTATCTGATTCTTTTTAGTAAGAAATATGTTCCAGAGTTTCCGGGCTGACTCTCCGGGCTGTTGAATTATGTGACTGAGATCGTCTGCATCCGGAGGGCGGACATAGGTCCCTTGAAAATTTGCCCAGAAAGCATCCTCAAGCTCTTCCCAACTTCCAATGGTGTTTTCGGAAAGGCTTTTGAGCCAATGCCGGGCTGGCCCTTTAAGCTTGAGGGGTAAGTATTTTATGGTGTGGAGGTCATCTCCTCTGGCCATGTGCATGTGGAGGATATAATCCTCGATCCAGACCCCAGGGTCTGTTGTTCCGTCGTACGCCTCTATGTTTACGGGCTTGAATCCCGCTGGAAATTCATGGTCCAGCACCTCATCGGTGAAACATAGGGGGTGTGCGGCACCCCTGTATTTGGGTGTGTCATGATGTTCGAATATTTGTTGTGTTACATTGCTTACTAGAGCTTGCTTTCTTGGCCCGTATATAGATCTGGCTGGGCCATCTTTTTGATGCGGATCCTTTGGTGGATCGTGTGCCGGCTTGTGTGCGGCGCCGCTTGCCGCTCCATGCTGGCCATGCGGTCGTCCATCCGACCGGATGGCTTTCCTATTTTTTGACTGCGGGGGCTCTAAGGCCTCCTCGTCAAATTCAGGCAGTAGCTTTCGCTTTGGATAGCTTTTTGTGCGGCGACTGCCACCATATTTGTCTGCGGTGTTGCGTACTTTGCTCCATTTGATTCTGAGTGCATCTTCCGCAGTATTGAGCTTCCGCTTCTGCTTTTTCAGGCTATGCGCAGTGGTGACGAGCCTTTTGTGGAGGTTCTTCTGCTCCATGAGTTTATCCGGTGTAAGGTCGTCCAGACTGTTGTTTTCGCCGGGGACGGGGTGTTCGGTTTGTTTATCCAAGTTGCCCTGTTCGGACGCTTGCTCGAATGCATGTTCGTCGTCCGCCGGTTCATCCTGCTCTATGGCTGGGTCTGTATGGCTGCTGTCTCTATCGAGGCGGGGCTTGTAGCGGTGCTTACGTCGCCGCTTTGATTGCTTTTTGAGGGAACGATCCCTCGTTGCATCCCTGTGTTCCTCGTTGTCGCTTCCTTTGGGTGTGTCCACCATGTATACATCATGAGATGAGGTGGTTGTCCAGTTCCCTATAGGCGTTGGTTCATGTTCATCTCCTACATCGTCGTCCATACCGTTGATGTCTTCGGAGTCGAAGTCGAGCACGTCATTTAAATTATCGACAGTGGCTACGAAGTGGGTGGTGGGTGGGCATCGAATTTCTTCGTCGTCCACATCCCAATCCTGCCGGTCATAGTCCGGCCAGGGTTCTCCTGACAAAGAGAGAGACCTGAGTGAATTCAGAATGTCGCCGAAGGGCGATTGTTGAAAGATGTCTGCGGCGGTGAACTCCATGATCGACGCCCAATCGGATTCGATCGGTAGGGGCGCGACGGGCTCGGGGTCCGGAAAGGAGTCCGGCACCTTGGAGTCACGGGCTTCGCAGAGGACAAGGCTGGTGTTCGGCTTGATCGCCGTAGAGATTGCAGCCCCCGAGGCGGTGTCTAACCACCCATCCCCGATTGGTGTGATTGGCTCCGAGCTAGGGGTCGGAGCGGACACAGATAAGGCCTCCAGGGCACTGTTCGGCGGCAGAGCTAGATCATGCCCATCGTGACAATGCGGCGCGCTCGACTGTGGCTCGAATCCGTCGAAGATCAAGTCTCCGCGGATGTCGGCCGTGTAGTTCAAACTTCCAAATCTGACCTGATGGCCAGGGGCGTAGCTTTCGATCTGCTCCAAATGACCAAGCGAATTGGCCCGCAGTGCAAAGCCGCCGGATACGAAGATCTGTCCGGGAAGAAAAGTCTCACCCTGGATCGCATCGCTGTTGATGATCGGAGAAGCCATCGGGCCTAAAAGTGACGACACAGAGGAACTCTCAATGAAAGCACCAATGTCGGTGTCAAAACCGGCGGATCTCGGGTAGGGGGTCCCGAACTGTGCGTCTAGGCCGGATGGTAACAGGAGGCAGGGGACATGATGTTTTACCCAGGTTCGGGCCCTCTTGATGGAGGTAAAACCCTACGTCTTGCTTGATTGATATTGATGATATGGGTAGTACAAGAGTAGATCTACCACGAGATCAGAGAGGCTAAACCCTAGAAGCTAGCCTATGGTATGATTGTTGTTCGTCCTACGGACTAAAACCCTCCGGTTTATATAGACACCGGAGAGGGCTAGGGTTACATAGAGTCGCTTACAATGATAGGAGATCTACATATCCGTATCGCCAAGCTTGCCTTCCACGCCAAGGAAAGTCCCTTTCGGACACGGGACGAAGTCTTCAATCTTGTATCTTCATAGTCCAGGAGTCCGGCCGAAGGTATAGTCCGGCTATACGGACACCCCTAATTCAGGACTCCCTCAGTCGCCTCGCCTTCCCGAGTAGAGCACAAACCCAATCAACCTAAAAAATAGCATGAACCCTTCCGTTGGTATGGATCGGGATCCATCGCGCCTCCATGGCCCTAAGACCACCAGAGGCGTGGTGGACCGGGGCGCCGACAGAAGGCAGAGAAACCCCAATTGCATATGCAGACGCGAGAGGAGGCGAAGGGTACGACTGAGTGTTTTACTCATGTGTGAAATTTTGTGAAGAAACAACATCGGCGATATTCTAGGCAAAAAAAATCGGTGCTATAAAAAAAGACCATGTTAAAGTAATTTTGATATATGATTTCTGTTTTTCACTAAAAATGGCACAAATGTCAACTTTTAGCATCATATATGAGTACAACAAATCGACTAGGTTAGCCTAAAATATAGAAGCTATATGTTTTTTTTACTATTTTTAGTTTTTTTCTATTTATAGTGGGCACAATGGAACCATATGCACTGTTGTATTTTTGTCTTCTTTTTAGCATTGTATTTTTATCGGTATTTATTTTTAATAATCTGCTAAACTTTACTGATCAAGGTTAAAAAAGATAGAGGAATAGAAATAGGAGCATGGGTTAGCCTAGCCAAGCCAGATGTCTCTACCCGATAGAATGGCGAAACTTGGCAAGGCTATGAGCCTCTGCACTTGAGACACGACCTATGAAACAAAAATTACCACTGCGAAACTCAGATTTCCTACTAATGATTTTCCTAATGATTAAGCCATACGTGCCTCCTGTGCCATTAGCAATTTGTTTCGAATCTGAGGCCGCAATGATTTTACGCATATTTTCGTCAGTATGTACATCGCTGTCACGGTCGGTCACTCTGCGACTCTAGAAGAAGACCGTTGCGGTTGAGGCATTCACGTCAGCGCGCCAACCGAGCCCGACCGTGACCCTCCTGAGGGCCCCCATCCACACCGTACACCAGCCATAGTGGCCTGGAGAAAGCCCAGGCCCACTTCCCTGCTACTGCAACGGCTCCGGCCCACGGCCCGTTCTAAATCAGTATCGTCCATCCTCAGCTCAGATCGGGGTTGCGGTGGCGGCCACCGGCGACCGCAGCCTCCTCCCCGCCGTCGCCAAAACCCGCCGGAGAAATCGCGCCGCCCCGCCCCACACCTGACGCCGCGGCGTGCCTATCCACCAGCGCCGCCACGCGTGGGGGCCGTCGTTGCAGATACCGAGACACGACGAGCAATCGCCACCACCAACAGATTCACCGAGGTATGTGAAAACATGTGATGTACTTCTATCAGCTCATCTCCATACGCGACATGCATGCGAAATCAGTAGCATCCACCTACCCACCAACGCCTCCAACATCCATCAGCACATGAGAAACAAACTGACAAACTTCTGAAGAAAAAATAACAACACTGACACTAGGATTCAGAGCCTGCAAATTCACCATGTTCAGACAATAGGCAAGATCAGACTAGCCTTGCAACAAAGATCAGGTATGCATCCATGCGTTCACCAAAGAGTTGGATTCGGTTCGGTTCGGTTCACAAATGTATACCCATCTCTTTATGTACATCACCAACCACCACACAAAGGAGAGCTAGCAGTACATACAACAATACTGGAGTATACCCCCCTAACACCAAGTAACCAACACAGCACAACACAACACCCTCTCCCCCCCTACCTTGCCCATTTTCCCCCAGCACACTTATACCAGCCCCTGCCCCCCTCTAACGAACTACAGTACAGAATTACCTC